>NW_025319142.1:0-121057 GCF_017639315.1 Drosophila ananassae
GTTAACTTCAGTTAACTACTCCCCCTTCAAGAATGAGGCCGCCCTCGGCCGACCCTATTTGGGCGATCATCTCTTTTAGTTGGGCCTTTTTAGCCGACCCCAGAAGTTGGTTGACGGTAGCGGAAATTTTATTAATTTGCATTTGTATTTTGTTGTTGATATTGACCTGCCTATTGTTTGCATTTATTAATTCGAATTCTTTAAATTTAATTTTTTCGAAATCTTCCGCGTCCGGCGTTCCCGCCACTACCTTCAACGCGGTCCCTAGGAAGTCTAAGCTTCTTGCTACCCTATGATGGATGCTCAAAGAGTCGAGCAGGTCGCGCAGATGGGCGACATCAACAATCAAGAGTTTCTGCATATGAGACTGAGGGAACATGCTGGACATCCCGCTAGTTTCTTCTATGACGCGCCTATATTCCGAGAGATTTGCAGAATGTTTCACAAACGCAAATTCCTCCCAAACTAGAATTTGGCCATCAACGATGGGAATGTATTTAGTTTTAGAATAGTCCGTGACGCGTGCCGATGTTGTGGTCAAAAGGAAAATCAGGGCCATAGTTGTGAACCTGTAATTTGGAAGTGCTGTAAGTTTGTTGAAATTTGGGAAGCCCACCACCAAAGCGTGATTAAAATAATAAAAGCAAAACTTATGCCAAGTGGCTACAAAAAAGGTATGATAAGAAATTTAAAAATTATCAGGCGAGGGATAGAATAGTCACGCTCGGCCTACCTAAGGTTGTCTTTGTGGACCACCCTCCCCTTAATGAGGACTGTGGTCCCCATGTCCGCTTCAACGGTCTTTTCTTCACACAAAGGCGAGAGTTTGTTGCCCAGGCGTTTGTTAGACTTCACTAAGACTTTTTCGCCAACCTCGAACACTCTATTTTGTCGGGAAGCGTTTTCCCTGTTTCGGAGCTTGTCCTGGGCTATTTTAATCTTATCTTATTTCGTAATGTGGCCCATTTGATTGAGTCTGAACCACGTCAGCCGGCCTCTTGTCGATGACCGAATGGATAGATTTGTTATATTTGGTTGTAGCCAGTAGGATCAGCTCTACGGTATCGCTAATGCCTTTGTCGATTTTAAGGCATCTAGCAAGCTCTACCAGAGTGCTGTGGAAGCGTTCCACCTGTCCGTTTGAGACACTGTGGAGGGGCGGAGCATTTGAAATGCTAACGCTGAAATGGTTTTCCAGCATGGCCACGATGGTGTGCGAGTTCAACGATGGTTCGTTGTCGCAATATATGACCTTTGCCTTAGGGAAAATGTTCATCAGCTGTAGTAGCGCTGGTTTGAGGTCCTCTATGGATCTAGAGGGGACCGGTTGGACGACAGCAAATTTCGAGAATTTGTCGATGCACGTAAGGAAATACTTTTTATCCGTGGAGAAGATGTCTATGTGTAGCATTTCTCCTACATGAGATGGGATCGGTGTTTCGCCAAGCTCCTGTTTCTTTGGATGTCTGTCGTATTTAGCCTTGGCGCAAGTCCTGCAGGAATCGACTATTTCGTTCGCCATTTTGGTCATTTTTGGGAAGTAGTACTCGGAGAGTACCTGCTTCACGTTTTCTTGGGCAGACCTGTGAGCTCTGTTGTGCTCGACAGTGAGAATCTCCCGTCTCTCGCCCATTGCAAAAATATCCGTCACTCGATTTTTGCAGTGCCAAAATTTGGTGGCAGGGAATTGCCGAACCAATTTGTCCTGTACCATTGCTAGCGTGTGCAAGTCGCAATGGATGGCGTTTACGCCTTTAGGAACTATCACGTCCGCGAGCTCCTCCAGCAATGACTCTTCGCAAGTGAAGTCAATGTTATGCCGTCTCTTGTTTCCAAAGAGAACAAAGCTGCGTTTAGACGAAAAGCGAGCCTCTTCCAGAGTTATCTGGTTCTGGAAGCAATTGAGAGGCTTATCCGTGGATGGGATGGTGTGAGTTAGCGACAGCTCACTGTGGATTGTGGCCGCGCTTGAAAATGCCTCTTCCTCTTCTACAACGTTGAGTTGTTGTCTCGAGAGGGCATCTGCGACGAGGTTGTCTTTGCCAGGCATGTAATGAACCTTGGCACCACACTCGTCGATGCGTTCTTTCCATCTTTTAATTTTCGTGTTTGGATTAGAATCCGAAACCGCGTAGGTTAGTGGTTGGTGGTCAGTGTAGACATTTATGTCTTTGACCCCATATAGGTAGTGACGAAGCTTTTCTAGAGCCCAAACTATGGCTAACAGCTCCCTTTCGTTGGTAGCGTAATTAACCTCTCTGTCCTTTAAGGTTCTAGAGATCATAGAAATGGGTCGTCCCTTTTGGGAAAGCACAGCGCCAATGCCGTACGCTGAGGCATCTGTCGTTAGATCAAATGCCAATTTATAATCGGGGTATCTGAGGATGACGTCCTCAGAGGCCAGGATGTTCCGAAGCTTTTCGAAGGCCTGCCGTTGTGGCTCGGTAAACTGTACCTGGATGTTTCTGGATCTGTATCTGCTGACATTTCCATGTTCCCCTTTTAGGATACTCGAAATGGGCTTAGCTATTGATGCAAAATCTTTAATAAAGCACCTATAGTAGCCAGCCAAGCCCATGAATGACCTTACTTCAAATACGCTTTTAGGCTCCGGGAATTCCTTGATGGCCCGGACCTTTTCTGGGTCTGTTCTAGTCCCTTCACTGGTGACTATAAACCCCAAAAAATTAACGCTTTCTTTGAAGAAGACCGATTTCTGCGCCGACACTCTCATGTTGGCGTCGTGCAGGCTCTTTAGTACCCAGTCTACGTGCCGTATGTGGGCGTTTTCGTCCTCTGAGAAGACGATAACATCATCGACATAGACATAGCAAAATTTGCCAATCTGCTCTCGCAGTATGTCGTCGATGGTTCTTTGGAAGATGCTGGCAGCATTCCTCAACCCGAATGGCAGTCGGCAGAACTCGTATTTTCCCCCGTTTACGGAAAAGGAAGTTTTTTCACGGTCACGTTCCGCCAGTGTAATCTGGTGGTAGCCAGACTTCAAATCGAGCGTTGTAAAGTACTTAGCCTTGCCCAAATTGCCTAGTATCATGGAGATAATTGGCATGGGGTAGCGATCCGGTATTGTCCTCTCGTTTAACTTTCGAAAGTCTAATACCAGCCGCATTTTACGGCTGCCAGACTCGTCGGTGCCCTTTTTGTCTACTACCCATATTGGGTTATTGTAGGGGGATCTCGACTTCTGGATTATGCCGTTTTTTAGGAGGTCTTGAATTTCGCCATTTACGAAATCGGCTGCCCCCATCGGGTATGGGTAGGGTCTGGCATAAATGGGCTCCTCATCAACTGTTCTAATGGTCGCAACCACTGAAGTGTTGTAAGGTAACGCCTCATTTGGGTTAGCGAAGGCATTTTTCCTGTCGCTTAGCATTTTTGAAAATGCTTTTCTGACTGAAGGTGGTGCACTGGAGCAGTCCACTTCAGTAAAATTTACGTTGGGGCATGCTTGGAATTCTAGCTTTTCTATTTCGGAACCCCATTTGAGGTGTCCGGAGGCTAGGCAAAGCGATGCCCCTGCCTGTTTTAACAGGTCAAGGCCGATGATGGCAACAAAGGAGGACAAATCTGGTAAAATCAAGCTGGCCTTCAAGTTGAATAGGGATATGAAGCATTTCTTTGTGATCGTGGTAACGCCATGGATAGAATGTATCGAAAATGGTGAATCCACTGGGCGAACGCCTTTCAATCCCTCGTATGGACGGATGAAATTTTTTGACGCGCCCGTGTCTATTAGAAGCTTCATTTCTAGCCCCGCTACTCTTCGTCTGATGACGGGTAGCAGGGACTTTCCCCTAAAAAATTAATGACGTCAGAGTCGTATTCCCTAATGGCGTCGTCGTCAATCTCTTGAGTCGCGTCTGAAGCTGTAGCGGAATATTTCCCCTCGGATTCACTTGTGGCCTGCGCGACATGGTTGACCCTCTGCCTTTTGTGTGGGCCCGATCGATCGGACTCTACCGGCTTCCTGTTTTGGTATGCCGGGGCTAGGGACGGCTTGAGCATCCTGGAAAGCGATGGGTCAATGTCCATGGGTTCAGGTGTGCTTCCGCTGTGTGGGGCAGAGTGGACTTGTGCTTTGTGCTGCTCCTTTTTGTAGTAAGGATTTTTGCCAGTATTTGTCTGGGCATTCGCCGGCGGAGGAGCCTGACGGTGGTCTTGTGTTTTTGGATAGTGTTTTTTATCCTTGTCCTCCTGGCTTCTGGCAAACGAAGCCGCGAAGGAGTACCTCTCGTGGTTAGCTTCTATTTCCTGTGCCAAAGCGAGGGCTGAAGGCATATCTTTTGGCTTTGCCGAAAAGAGGACATCCGTAAGACTACGCTTAAGTCCCGAGATAAATACTCGGAGTGCGTCGTCCCGGAATTTGTCGCATAAAACCTTTGCCGCCGGGGCTTCGTACGACATGGTGGCTTCGTTGGTGAGTAAGGTCAGTTTTTTCTCGACGTCGTAGTACTGCAGTAGGGTCATATTTCCCTGCCTGAGAGTACCCATTTCTTGCTCGATAACATGAATCTGGCGTTTATCACTGTACGTGAAGTCGAGTCGATTTATAATCGCGTCGAAATTCAGCACAGTGCCAAACGAGGATAGCACGGCATCGGCAGGGCCTCTTATTTTACTCCTAATAATTATAACTGCCTGGTAATGCCGAGAGCTATTTACATAGTTCCTAAAAATATAATATGCGGCTACCGCCGCTTGCCGCCAGGAAACGTATGTTTCCTGCGTTCCCGTAAATTCGGGCAGGCACTTGACGGCATCTAGGGGCTCGTCACATTTTACGTTGTCTCTAATTTGTATGGGTTCATATACTTTGATTACGGGGGCTTCCGCTTGCGCGGGAGTGACTTGTACTGCGTTGACTTGTTCGGTCAGCCGCTGTATAGCCAGGCGAAGTTCATTTTCCCTACGCTGGCTCTCAATATTGGCTTCTTGGACGGCATGTTGAACGGCTGCCTGTATGGTGGCTGTCATTTGTTCCATGCTGAAAGCCATTTTTGCGTGTCGGAGTGCTCTAGCGTTCTTTGGGGTGGAAGATCTGGCCGGTCTTTCGGACTCTGACTCAGAATCACTGGAGAATTGTCTTACGCTTCTATATCGTCGGAAGGGATTGCTCATGTGGAGCTGCAGCTATGTATAGAACCCGAGAAAAAAAAATGTTCATGCTCGAATTGCATGCCCACAGAGGCGATTGGTAGGGTGAGGGGGCTCGCGAGGGCTGAGCCGTTGTTTTAGTTACATATGTGTGCGGGCTCGTTGAGCTGCACTATTGCTTTGCCAAGTAGGGGCAAGGTGAGGGGCATGCGGGGTCGGAGCCTCCGCTATGACACAAAGATAAGAGAAGAAAAAAAAATAAATAAAAATAACAAAGTGCCACTGACTGCATGCGCGGCCGTATCGTATTCCCAAGAATGGAGTGGGGAAACAAAACAGAAAGGGAAAATAAATAACCAAGACTGTGCAGCTAATACCAAGAATTTTTGTGTAACAAAAGAGACATATAAAAGCTGAATTAAATGCACACAATTATATGAATTATTTTGAATGAAAATTAAATTTGGAGCTGGTGACTTTTTTTTTTATCTTGGTTAAGAATTTTCTATTCTTCAACCTTTGTTGTTGTATAAAAACATTTATTCATTTAATTATACAGAAAAATAATAAATGCAAACAAATATTGGGCGATAGATATCCCAAAAGAAAATGGTTCATATAATAAATTTGTAAAAAAATTGTATTGTTATAAGAAATTTGTACAAAAATGCAACGCTAAACCGTCAGCCAATTTTATTTAGGAATTTATTTATTTATTTTATTTTATTTTTTAAAAAAAAGGTTAATGGAGTGCAGTTTTTAGTTATGAGTGTAACACATTTTCACTATTACTACCAATGCAGACTTGTTGAAAGGGTTGTGAATGAAAATGTCCACTTACATGTTTTCACGATGGGCGCCAATTAATTAAATTAAGGAGGTGATGGTTATTTATTCTCCGCTGTAGAGGGTGTCTTCAGTGATGATTATTTATTCTCCGCTGTAGAGGGTGTCTTCAGTGATGAGGATATCTCCAGTGTAGAATGGTTTGGTATTCCTGGCGGTTGCCGAGGGTTCTTCCTTCTGATGAGAGTTTACGTTGGGAGTTACTAACTCCGTTATTACTGCCTTGAGGCTGAGTAACCAAGCAAGAGCAAATGAATTGAATATTACGGCTTGTGCCGGAGTTAAGTGAAAGAGTTCTTTATTCTGAGAGACTCAAGTACAAACTGAAACTTAAAGCTAACAAAAAGTATTTCATAGCGGCCACGCAAATATGCAGTGTTCGCCGGCTATGCATGAGCATCCGGCCAGACGCTGTGTCAGCAGTTTGGCCAGAGCGAGTTCTTAAGCAACCGGACATTGCCGTCGCGCGGTTAACTTCAGTTAACTTATATATATTTACCTGGAAATTGCCATCCCACGCTGCCGACACCGAGGAACTGAAATGATGGAAAATTGAAATTAATACGCTCCAAATATCCCCCCTGAAGGGAATTGATGCCTGAGAAGCTATTGCACTTCCAAAGGATGGCACCTGCTCCAGGATCATCTGCTTACCTGTCTGCTCAATGTCGTCCCAAATTGCTGTCTTTTAATCTTGTCTTGAAGTCCTCATTGTTTACATGTTTTCAATGTTTATATAATCATCCGTCTTCTTCTTAATACTGCATTCCACGTTTTTGATCCAAAAATTTCCTATTAACGACGCTGACTGCCGACTTACCAACTATCTGTGATACTCACCTGTGATAACCCTTATCCACTTGACGACCTCCACTGGATTCACCTGCAAACGTACCTGATTAGCTTAAGGAAAAACACCGACAATTGGAAGACTAATAAGAAGAAGAAACCATAACAAAACTTACCCTCAAAGACGACACGACCCGATGCACCAGAAAGACGACGCCCTTGAACACGCCAACCGGCAAAATCCCCTGTCCCACAATGCCGTCCCTCAATGTGTTGTCCTAAATGTCTCCCTGAAATGCAAAAACTCAGAAACTCTTAAATTTTCTTCCTATATTTACCCATTTCTGCGATGAGTGCTGCCAACCTGCCCGGCCTGGTGGTCGGAGTTGCCACCTGGGGCAAAGTACCAGAAACGAGAGCTGCCAACTGGTCCCGCCTGGCATATGGAGTTGCCACCTAGCGCCAAGACGACCATGGGACGAATGCGACCCGACGACCCCAGAAACAACAACAGGAGAAAGTGCTCTCTCCAGGAGCCCGCCAATTTCATGTTGAAGTGACTTATTAATTAAAAGGAGACTTAAAAAGGAGATATGGAGGACACAAGGACAGAAATACAAAAGGAGATGGACAATTTCAACCTGGACAACATCGAGCCATTTACTTCGTTGGACTCCTTTGAGATGGCCATGATCTGCAGGCCTTATGGTGGTGAGTCCACTGAGAAAATTGAACTTTCTTCCCCCTATTCGGGGCGTCACCCAGGATTCTCATTGCAATCATCAGATGATTCCTGCGTGATTGTGTGTGACGCCAATTTAAGGACTCCCTCCGCTGACCCCTCTTCAAAAGCGAAGAGCCCGCCAAAAATAAATACAAATAAAATATCCCATACACACACACACAGCCAGATCCACTTTCCCTCTATGACCCCTCTTCCAAGGAGAAGAGCCCGCCAAAAATAAATGCAAATACATACACACACACACAGCCAGATCCACTTTCCCTCTACTACCCCTCTTCCAAGGCGAAGAGCCCGCCAAATGCAATAGATAAGAGTAATAAGACAACAGTTCCAATAAGCACACACCCCCATACACTCACACAAACACAGCCACACACACATACTGCACCACTTTCTTCTCCCTTGCCTATGGGGACTGAAATTGGCGCGAAGCAATGCACCCAAGCACACTCACAGACACACACACACTATACCCCACTTTCCTCTTCCCTGACTACGGGTCCTGAAATTGGCGCGAACATTGAAATACAAGCAACCAAGACCTTAGCTTCCGCCTTGCCCAAAAAAACAACAAGCCCTACAGCTGATCGTGAGCCACCTGTTGGTTCAAACACAGCCATAAACAAAAACAATAAACGGCTGTTGTCTTCCTCTCCAACTACGCTAACCAACGACATCAAGAGAGCCAACCGGGAGTTTGAACATGTTGCGCCCAAGTTGGACCAGCTGGCCCATCCAAACAACAACACAACAAAAAACTTCCTCTCTTTATCTTAAAGCGGACGGACGTGTTTTTTTGTGCGCACTACGTTTTTGTAAAATTTGCAATAAGCTTTCTATAAACAATCGGTGTTTATTTCTTTACTGATATAAAAACAAATTGCAATTTTTTAGATCCGTATCGCTTCGCGTGTGCAGTGATATATTTGGAGGTAAAATAATAATTTATTTAACTTACTTTCCAAACATAGCCCTGCTCTGCTTCTTCATCTCCTACGGTGTTGTTGCTATTCTTTTGCTTCTACTCTCGCTCAATAGAGATTCTTATCTCTATTTCTTTAAATCTTACTAACTTGCACTAACTGCTCTCTTTAATCTCCCCTTCTCGTTTCCTTGGTACAGTGGTTCAAGGTTCCTCATTAATAAAATAAAATAATAGTTTTAAATTAATTATTAACTTTTTTGATAATTTTTAATAAATTAATTATTTAAATTTTTAATAATTTTTAATAAATTAATTATTTAATTTTAAATAATTTTTAATAAATTAATTATTCAAATTTTTAATAATTATGGATTTTAAATTGGTCTGTGCATTAAAGTCTTGCAATAAGACAATCTCGTCTTCCCAGCCTACCATCCATTGCTGGCTCTGTGAAAACATTTTACACGCTAAGTGTGCCGGGTTCACGGCCTCAGTGTCGGATGCAATCTCGCGTAGGTCTGGACTCCACTTTTGCTGTGACGGTTGTCGTGCTGTTCAGGACGAAATGAGGTCGTTCATGAGGCAGACTAAAAGCGGTTTCAAGGAGTTGATTAGTGGTTTTCGAAAAATCAATGACCAACTCTGTGCGCTTGATACACAGTTTAGTAGTCTTCAACTACTAAATGAGTCTCCAAAGCGTAAGAAATCCGCTTTTAGTGATGTGCTCGGGTCGAATAATCTTCAGCCTGCTCAGCCGACAACTATGCAGCCGCTTATATCTCTGGCCACCCCAAGGGCCGGACCTGAGAAAAATTCGGCTTCCGAATGTCTCGGACTCAATGAGCAATTGTCCGATATGTCCTCTGTGGCATCGCTTCAAGTGATCGCAGACCCAATAATTCAAACTCCTGTAACAGTCACCAAACAGGGTAATAAACCGTCCGGACCCCCGGTACGCACTGATGCCGCAGTATTAGTTACGGCGGCACCAAAACCCTTGCAGGTGATCCCACCATCAAAACACATTTTTGTTTCCCGGCTTGCCCCTGATACTTCGGAGATTGATATCTTGGCTTACATCAAAGCCAAAGCAAAAGCCGACATAAAGGTGGTGGATATTACAAAATTCAAATATTCTTACACCAGGCACACGTCATCTTTCAAAATACGTGTGCCCTTGCAGATGTTCAAGACGATCTGTTCCGCCAGCTTTTGGCCAGAGAACATTTTCGTCCAAGAACATCAGCCAAGTACGGTGAAAAAAAAAATAACCAAACCTGTGGGTGTAAAACTCCCACATGTTAAGGCCACTGATCAACCTTCCACCTCATCTTCCTCAATCCCAAACAAGAAAGGAAAGCTAACTTCGGGCGGAGCCGAAGTTGATATACCCTTGCAGTTCAGTCGCAGTCCGCTAGGTGGCGCCACGCATCTTATATTATTAGATATATAGCGGATCGTATATAGGCGGCCGATCCTTATGAAATTTGGCAAATCAGATTATTTTATCCAAAAGAGAATCTGTACCAAGTCTCATCTTTCTAACTTAAAAAACAACAAAGTTATGCCAATTCCGATCGTTGTATGACAGCTATAGGATATAGTCGGCCGATCCTTATGAAATTTCTTAAAAAACAACGAAGTTATGGCATTTCCGATCAATCAGTTATATGGCAGCTATAGGATATAGTCGACCGATCCCGACCGTTCCGACTTATGTACTGCCTGCAACAGAAAGAAGGGTGTGTGCAAAGTTTCAACTCGATAGCTTTAAAACTGAGAGACTAAATTGCGTAGAAACAGACAGACAGACAGACAGACGGACAGACGGACAGACGGACAGACGGACATGCTCATATCGACTCAGGAGGTGATCCTGATCAAGAATATATATACTTTATAGGGTCAATGATGTCTCCTTCACTGCGTTGCACACTTTTGACCAAAATTATAATACCCTCTGCAAGGGTATAAAAACTAATGTCTTCATCTGAAACTTAAACCTATCAGAATACAAGAGGGTTACGTAGTAAACTTCCCAAACTGTATTCGGATAGTTCTTCTTTTGCATCCCACATTATTGTATTTACAGAAACTTGGTTAAAGCCGGAGATCTTAAGCTCCGAAGTTTTTCCTAGTAGGTACACCACTTTTAGATGTGATAGAACTTTGCGAAGGGGAGGAGGAGTGCTAATTTCTGTAGACTCCAAATTCGCTTCTGAAGAGGTAAAATCACAAGAGTTTGGTGACATTGAATTTCTTTGCATCAAAATCACTTTGTCCGATCAATCTTTGTATGTGACCTGTTCGTACATACCACCTTCGTCCGAACCGCCAACATACTGGCAACATTTGTCCGCTATTCGTTTAGTTTTCGATCGTCTGTATGATGGTGACCAGCTGATAGCTCTGTTAAACTCTTTAATCTATCGCTGGAAACTTCGATCTTTCCCCTTATGTGGAAGGAATCCTTCATTATTCCGCTGCATAAAAAAGGGAAAAAATCCGACGCTGCTAATTATAGAGGCATCTCTAAATTGTCAGCAATTCCAAAGCTTTTTGAAAAACTTATCACTCCACATTTGCAACACCTATGTAGTTCAATAATAACTCCGTGCCAGCATGGCTTCATGAAGCGCCGCTCCACCACTACCAACTTATTGGAGCTAACATCTTTTATCACGGATGGCTTCCGGAATGGCTTACAAACAGACGTCATATACACTGACTTCAGTAAAGCATTTGACTCTGTTAACCATTCGCTTCTTATAAGTAAACTCAGTCTTTTGGGATTCCCAACTGATCTTCTTATGTGGATTTCGAGCTACTTATCAGGGAGAACCCAACGTGTTTTCTTTAAAGATGTTACCTCGCGTGTAGTCCGCGCCACATCGGGGGTGCCCCAAGGAAGCCATCTTGGACCCCTACTTTTTACTCTGTTTATTAACGACTTGCCCCTTGCCTTAACTAATTTACTTGTTCTTATGTACGCTGATGACGTTAAGCTATGCCTTCAGTATAAATTCACTAGCGCCCAGTCTAGACTTCAATCCGATTTGGATAAACTTCAAAATTGGTGTTTAGCAAATAACCTAAAGCTTAATGGATCGAAATGTAAACTTATGTCTTTTTACCGATCTAGTCCTCACCAGGCTATGTACTTTCTCTATGGGAACGCCTTAGAACGAATAACTCAGGTTAACGATCTAGGTGTCCCATTAGATTTGAAACTTAAATTTACCGACCATGTATCTACCATGGTTAATAAAGCTATGGGTGTGCTTGGTTTTATTAAAAGATGGTCAAAAGAATTTAATGACCCGTACATAACTAAAACGTTATATACATCACTGGTCCGTCCGATTCTTAAGTATGGATCGTGTGTCTGGAGTCCTCATTATGGAGTACACCAAGATCACATTGAATCTGTACAAAAAAACTTCCTTACTTTTGCTCTTAGGGGACTTAATTGGGATGCAAATCTTTACCTCCCCTCTTATCATAGTAGACTTTTACTAATCAACTTACCAACATTAACAAATCGTAGAACGATGCTGGGTGTCATGTTTCTATATAATCTTATTTATGGAAATATAGACAGCCAGCATTTACTAACACGTTTAAACTTTAACATTCCTAGTAGAAGGACCAGAAACTTTCGTCCTCTACTCCTCAGCCATTGTAGTTCGACATATGCCCAACACGATCCGTTCAGGGTATTATGTTCGGACTACAATGGTCTCTACCACATCTTATCACTTTGCTCTACTAACAATCTTAAATCGCTTATATTAACCGCCTTATCTATGCAACACTCTTCCTCGTAATATCTTTCTCCTAATCCTCGCTTATCTATCTCGGATCTATTCCCGCGATTCGAGCCGTACGTTACGCGGCAGCGTCCCTCGGTCGGTTGGACGGGAGGTGGGCTGTACGTATGCAGTGGGAACCGCGCAAAAAAACAACAAATCGCCTATTAAAATTTTATCTGATGAGTTGTTGAGAAACTTTTTCTCACAACTTAAAGATAGCGATGCAAACGCCCCTCCCCCCAATGCCCCCAAAACTACATACAGCCAGATTTTGCAGCAGGAGCCCGAATATTCATCCCCCACCAGACCCGCCAAACTCGCCACAATGAATCAATCAAGTAAACCAGCCCCTAAAAAACCAACTCCGCTTAGAGCCAGCGAGTCCAGCTCGGCAGACATGGGCCCCGTGGTTTTTAATGTTAAAGCTACGGTCCACACCACGCCCAATCATAATCCTCAGGGTCCTGCACTGATGGATGTTTCCTCCCCCTTCCATTACAAGCCAGAAAAGACTCCTGTCTTCAAGAGTCTTTATGCCCAACGGCTCTACATGGAACGGGTGGAAGCAAGAGCTGAGGCCAATAGGGTAAAGGGAAACGGGGCCAGGGAAGGGGCCCAAATTAATGGAAACAGCAGCAATAAAAACAACAACATTAAAACTCCTACAGCGATGGCCCCTCCCATTGTCCCCCTTCGTAAGCCCCCGGTCCCGCTAATGTCCTTGTCCTTGCCCTTCCGTCCGCCTACGAATGCCCTTGCATTGGCCCAATGCCACCGTTGCCAAAAACATGGGCACAAAAGGGCTCATGCAGACGAGCCTTCGTCTGCATGAAGTGTGCAGGGCAGCACCCCACCACAGCCTGCAAAAAGCCCAGACATGTACCCCCTCGATGCTGCAACTGTGGGGGTCGGCACAAAAGTGCCTATAAGGGTTGTAGGGTCTTCCAGGAGGTGAAGAGAAGAGCGGCCCAGGATACCCTCCGCCCGGTTGCTCCGCCTGAGCGTCAGCGGAGTCACCGCCCACTAAAGAAGGACGTGGGTCCCTCCCAGAACCGAAACGAGCCGAGCAACAACAACTACTGGACTATCCTTCAAAATGACGAAATGACTCCTACCCCCCACCATCCAATTAAACAACGGCCCAACAAGGACCCGCGCCACCACTCGACAAGGCAACTGCAAAAATCCCCCCATCACAGGTCAAGGATGGCCCAAACAAATCCGGACCGAAGGCTAAACCAGCAACGTAGAGGTGCAGAAACATCGATGTTTGGACACATCGATGTTTTTCGATGTTTTTTCATAAAACCTCTATATTTAATATAAATTATTGTTTAATATAAATTAAAAATCACAATTAAATTTTTACTAAAAATAAAAAACGAAAAATATATTTAGAATTTATCAAACAAAAAACAACTTCATGAGATCAAACTTATTAATATTAATTAATTAATATCTAATATTATTTCTTAAAGTTTTCATAATTTTTGTTTATGAACATTAGTTGATCGACAATGTCTGCCTTGAGACATGCTTGCTCTGCATGGTTTGTCGTCATAAAACCTTGTTTTTTAAAGCGCGGGTCTATTATTGTGGCAATCCTTGGAACCGTGCGTGTTTCATAATGCCCAAAACGCTCTTTAAAACGACCACGCAAAGAGTCAAAGGCAAGAATGGCTTCTGGGCTTTTAAAGCTATTTTTGAATGACAAAACTTGTGTTTTGTCATGATTATTTGCATTTCGCAAATAATCGGTATAACTAGCGACATGGTAGGGTACTTTCAAGTACTTACGATTTAAACACTTATCCATCTTTATAAAACGCACAGCGCCTCCATCTAAACCACCAAACTTTAAAAACTTTAAACTTTTAAAATTTTACTTTAAAAGTGACACTTTAAAAGTGACAAGGTACCGATACATCGATGTTCAAAAATAAACATCGATGTTTTTCATTTTTCCAAAACATCAAGGTGCATTTCTGCACCTCTACAGCAACGGCAACATCCAACGGAACAGCGCAGCAACTACAACCCATTTAGGCAACAGAGGCGACCAAATCCGGGAGAGGCGCATCTGGCTCGCTTTCAGGAGAGGCTCCAACTGGAGCAAGAGGGAAAGGAGCGCTCCCAACGGCTTCGAGGGCAGGGATGGCCAACTCCTCAGGAGAGTTTGATCCAAAAACGGACTGGCGCAGCTCTCAAAAACTCGCGCCAATCCTGTGTAAAATCCCAGCTGCACTGGCACAAGCTGCTGGAGAAACTGGCATTCACCCACGAGGCTGCCCAGTCCAAGCTGCTGGAAAAAGTGGCTTCTATCGAGAAAAAAATAAATAAATTGTCAACACTGTTTATTAAAATTACAAATATGTTTGACATAACAGAGGCCTCACCGGACAATGACTTTCTAGCCAACTTATCCTGCTCTATCCAGACAATCGAAATGGCTTCGATTTTAAATAACAGCCTAGACGCCAATGACTGTCCCTATGCCTAAAGCTCCCAAGAGCTTAAAGATTGTGTTCTGGAACGCTGGGGGCATCCATAACAAAATTGACGAGCTCTCAGCGTTCTTAAGGGGACGTGATGTTGACGTCCTGCTCGTCAGCGAAATTAGGACATGGACCATTGATATCCCTGGATACAAGGCTTACACTGCCCTAAATCCGGTGTCGCAGCGCAGAGGGGGTGCTGCGACAATAATTCGTAGCGACCTTGCCCATTCGGTCCTTGTACCTAGAAATGAAGAAGCGGTACAAATCTGCCCTATTGCCGTACAAAATGTCATACTTGCCTCCATCTATTGCCCACCATCTGTGAAATGGCAAAACGACGATTTTCCTCGCCTCCTCAAAGGGATAGACCAACTATGTAATCCACAATCACTGAGGTTCATCATTGCGGGGGACTGGAATGCAAAAAACCAGATGTGGGGAAACGCTCGTAGCTGCAACAGAGGGAAATTGTTAGCGGAAGCAGTCCAAGCAAAAAACAGATATAACATACTTGCTACAGGAGAGGCCACTTGTTATCCCTTTAACAAAAAGGCAAATCCCTCGGCAATAGATTTTGACGTGTATTCGGGTTTCCTCCCTACCCACATCTCCATCTCATCGGTATCCGAATTATCCTCTGACCATGTCCCACTCATCATCAATGCGGCACTGGGCAAAACTCCTTTAATCAGTCCAGATGTCGAACAGGCTGCGCCAAGACCTCCTCCCCTCCCACGAGGATCTCACAGAATCAAAGCATTCAGGGACCATCTGGAAAAATACATTCTTTTAAATACTGAAATAAACGGTGGGGAGGATATTGAAGACTGCGTTGGCATCTTACTTAAAAACATTCCCACTCCCACCGCAAACAACGCCTCCCGATATTCGACCAAACATCCTTCTCGTCACACGACTAAGCTTGATAAACCAGCCAGCATCCTTCTTCACCTATTGCAAGCATGTTTCTCCAAAATGGAAGAGGATCCCTCACCTGAAAATAAAGCAAAGTTTTCCAGAGTAAGAAACAAGTTTAAAAAAGCAATTAAAAGACTAAAACAAGCCCAGGTAAACCGCATGCTCCTCAATCTTGACCCTGAAGATAGATACAACATGGCCAAGATTTGGAAAATTACCAGGCACATCAAAAGTCAACCCCAATCTGACCATCCTCTCAAGATCCCAGTACAGTCCAGGTCCTCTGGACACTCGCCAGCTTCCTCCGACCACATATGGACCCGTTCCTCTAAAGAAAAGGCGGACGCCTTCGTCAAACACCTGGAGGATAGGTTCTCCCCCAAAATGACCACTCTGGAAGAGGCACACTCACCTTCTCCCCCCTCGGCCCCGATTTTCTTCAGGCTGGAGGAGCTCCAAACACAGATTGCTGCTCTGGCGACCGCGAAGAGCCCTGGGGAAGACCAAATCCAAAACGCCCTTATCAAATTACTACCAAAGAAGGCAGTCCTCTACCTATTGCATATTTACAACTCTGTTCTAAGACTCGGCCATTTCCTCCATCAATGGAAACTAGCTGTCATCACCATGATCCATAAGACGGGGAAGCCAAATCATTGCTCGGACTCCTACAGGCCCATAAGTCTCCTCTCCGGCTTTGGAAAGCTGTTTGAGCGCCTCCTTCTCTCCAAGCTTTTCAAGTGTAAGAACTTTGCGGAAGCCATACCAGAACACCAGTTTGGCTTTCGCCCAGAACACAGTTCGGAACAGCAAGTGTTGAGGGTCACGCAACACATCTTGAGAGCATTTGAAGAAAAGGAACACTGCTCGGCCATCTTTTTGGACTTCTCGCTGGCTTTCGATAGGGTTTGGCATGAGGGACTTTTACAAAAACTTTCCAAGATTGTCCCTAAACAACTACACAAAGTCCTCACCAGCTACCTCCAAAACAGGACTTTCACGGTGTAAGGAACTGGTGGAATCAGATCCAGGCTTGGTTCCATCAGTGCTGGAGTGCCCCAAGGGAGCATCCTCGGCCCAATCCTTTACTCGATCTACACCTCTGACATGCCACTCCCAGATGCAGTTCCCATTATCTCCAGGAACTGTACTCTTACCCCGACCAAGCTCCTTCTAGCCACATATGCAGACGATACAGCGGTACTTATGTCACACAAACAGCCAAAGGAACACGCAAAGCATCTGCAAGCATACCTCAACGTCATCTCCGAATGGGCAAACAAATGGCGCATGACCTTCAATGTTAAAAAATGCGCCCACGTCTCCTTCTTTTCTGGACAAAATATGACCCAAACCAACCAGACGAAACTCCTCCTCAATGGACAGATCATACCTCAGGCTAACAAATACAAATACCTTGGGGTCACATTGGATAGGAAAATAAATATGAGCCTTCACATTTCCCTTCTTTGCATAAGGCTGAGGGCTAGGGCAAAGAGTCTTGAGTGGCTAATTGGTCCACACAGCCCCCTACCCAAACCCACCAAGGCTACGCTGATTAAGCAGCTTATTATCCCCATCTGGCAACATGCCATCCCGGTCTGGGCATCGCTGGCCTCAGATTCGGCAGTGATGAAGGTCCAATCTGCCACAAACGCCATTATAAGACGATCACTGGAAGCGGGTAGGCACACCACTAATAAGGTCCTAGCCAGCCTTCAACCATTCAACATTAAAACCTTCAACATTAAAACACTTGAGGAGATTTATGGAGCACAAAGTGCTAGACTCGCTAACGCCCTATTAATGCATATAAATCCGGCAGCGCAACACCTTGGCCTTAACCCAGTTACCCCCGTCAGCACAAAAAAACAAAGACCCAGACTATCCAAACAAGTCCTGGATCATTACAATGACAATGGCAACGGACAAAACACGCGAGTCCCACCGAAATCCTGCACTATCCCGACTCTCCTGAGGCTTGAGATAAAGAAGGAGAACGAAGGCTCCAACAGTGATGTATCCAGGACCAAATACGTGCACCCAAACCTTTCCAGCAAAGGGATTGACCGCCTAGGTGAGAGGGCTATAAACTGGACTAGGAGATCTTTCATACGTGGGGAAATTACCCGCGAAAGGGCTGCTAGGATGGTACGAGGCCAACCCCTATCTATCAGGCGACTTGTCCTTCCAGACGAAATAATCCTAACAGGGGAAAAATACTTCCCACCACCTGTCATCGACCTGCTAAACAGCGAAGGATCCTCCTCAGAACCCCATGACTGATCACAATTTTTCTCCCTGGGGACCTAACGCTAGCCCCTCCGGGACTGCCTCTCCAAAACACAAACCGATGCAGCTTAACCCGTGACTACTCACTGGCTCCTCCGTAGAAACTCCTCCCATATTCCAGCATCGGCGATGATTGTATGGTGTGTGTGTGTGGGTGTGTGGGTGTGTTCCAACGCTGCCTCAAATCTCCCGGCAACGATGCATTTTAATAGAGGGGGCGATCAAAATTGTCAGACACAGAAACAAGATCGCACAGCCACTGCTCCTGCTTGAGGAATATATATTACAAATTTGTCTGACTGCCAGTCTCAGGACATCATACTCACCTGTGCCTTCTCTCCTCTGGCTACAAAATGGGATATTTCTGGAACAGGCCACCCACAGTTCGCTCGGCCATCCACTACCAAACTTGACGATGTTTCCATGTCCTAGAGCGTCGGCAACCTGAAACGAGAAAAGAAGATACAAAAATCTTACAAGGGGTTCTACATCAAAGTGCTATTGGAACTCATCTTATTATATCTCCTCCTTCAAAGCTCCTGTCCAATGATGACCTTCCTCCTGCTTCTCTTGCTCCAAATGATCCTAACCACGAGCGCCCATTCTTGCTGGACATTGTTCCTGGAAAGAAAAGAGAAAAATAAAATTAATCCTGACGCCGCTAAAACCAAACAAAATTTTGCCTACTTACCTTTTCTTTGACCCTTCACGAACGTGCAAAACCTGGAGGAATAAAGGGCAAATTGAAATAAGACCCTGGATCATGGGAAAACACATATATATATTTACCTGGAAATTGCCATCCCACGCTGCCGACACCGAGGAACTGAAATGATGGAAAATTGAAATAAATACGCTCCAAATATCCCCCCTGAAGGGAATTGATGCCTGAGAAGCTATTGCACTTCCAAAGGATGGCACCTGCTCCAGGATCATCTGCTTACCTGTCTGCTCAATGTCCTCCCAAATTGCTGTCTTTTAATCTTGTCTTGAAGTCCTCATTGTTTACATGTTTTCAATGTTTACATAATCATCCGTCTTCTTCTTAATACTGCATTCCATGTTTTTGATCCAAAAATTTCCTATTAACGACGCTGACTGCCGACTTACCAACTATCTGTGATACTCACCTGTGATAACCCTTATCCACTTGACGACCTCCACTGGATTCACCTGCAAACGTACCTGATTAGCTTAAGGAAAAACACCGACAATTGGAAGACTAATAAGAAGAAGAAACCATAACAAAACTTACCCTCAAAGACGACACGACCCGATGCACCAGAAAGACGACGCCCTTGAACACGCCAACCGGCAAAATCCCCTGTCCCACAATGCCGTCCCTCAATGTGTTGTCCTAAATGTCTCCCTGAAATGCAAAAACTCACAAACTCTTAAATTTTCTTCCTATATTTACACATTTCTGCGATGAGTGCTGCCAACCTGCCCGGCCTGGTGGTCGGAGTTGCCACCTGGGGCAAAGCACCAGAAACGAGAGCTGCCAACTGGTCCCGCCTGGCATATGGAGTTGCCACCTAGCGCCAAGACGACCATGGGACGAATGCGACCCGACGACACCAGAAACAACAACTGGAGAAAGTGCTCTCTCCAGGAGCCCGCCAATTTCATGGAAAGTCTCCCGGAACAAAAGTTGCCCTCTGGGTAATACTCCGGGAGACTTTTCTCTTCCCAGCATTCTCACAACCATTTGGGCCCTGGAGCAGCGAGGACTGGTCTTAAACCAGCCCGCCAAATCTTTGAAATTTGAATTTGTTTAAAGTGTAAAACGCCAAGTAAACGTTATTTGTAAAATTCATACAATTCCTTTAAATAAAAAACAAATAAAAAAAAAAACACATTAAAAAAAAAAAACAAGTTGAAGTGACTTATTAATTAAAAGGAGACTTAAAAAGGAGATATGGAGGACACAAGGACAGAAATACAAAAGGAGATGGACAATTTCAACCTGGACAACATCGAGCCATTTACTTCGTTGGACTCCTTTGAGATGGCCATGATCTGCAGGCCTTATGGTGGTGAGTCCACTGAGAAAATTGAACTTTCTTCCCCCTATTCGGGGCGTCACCCAGGATCCTCATTGCAATCATCAGATGATTCCTGCGTGATTGTGTGTGACGCCAATTTAAGGACTCCCCCCGCTGACCCCTCTTCAAAAGCGAAGAGCCCGCCAAAAATAAATACAAATAAAATATCCCATACACACACACACACAGCCAGATCCACTTTCCCTCTATGACCCCTCTTCCAAGGAGAAGAGCCCGCCAAAAATAAATGCAAATACACACACACACACACAGCCAGATCCACTTTCCCTCTATGACCCCTCTTCCAAGTGCAATAGATAAGAGTAATAAGACAACAGTTCCAATAAGCACACACCCCCATACACTCACACAAACACAGCCACACACACATACTGCACCACTTTCTTCTCCCTTGCCTATGGGGACTGAAATTGGCGCGAAGCAATGCACCCAAGCACACTCACAGACACACACACACTATACCCCACTTTCCTCTTCCCTGACTACGGGTCCTGAAATTGGCGCGAACATTGAAATACAAGCAACCAAGACCTTAGCTTCCGCCTTGCCCAAAAAAACAACAAGCCCTACAGCTGATCGTGAGCCACCTGTTGGTTCAAACACAGCCATAAACAAAAACAATAAACGGCTGTTGTCTTCCTCTCCAACTACGCGAACCAACGACATCAAGAGAGCCAACCGGGAGATTGAACATGTTGCGCCCAAGTTGGACCAGCTGGCCCATCCAAACAACAACACAACAAAAAACAACAAATCGCCTATTAAAATTTTATCTGATGAGTTGTTGAGAAACTTTTTCTCACAACTTAAAGATAGCGATGCAAACCCCCCTCCCCCCAATGCCCCCAAAACCACATACAGCCAGATTTTGCAGCAGGAGCCCGAATATTCATCCCCCACCAGACCCGCCAAACTCGCCACAATGAATCAATCAAGTAAACCAGCCCCTAAAAAACCAACTCCGCTTAGAGCCAGCGAGTCCAGCTCGGCAGACATGGGCCCCGTGGTTTTTAATGTTAAAGCTACGGTCCACACCACGCCCAATCATAATCCTCAGGGTCCTGCACTTATGGATGTTTCCTCCCCCTTCCATTACAAGCCAGAAAAGTCTCCTGTCTTCAAGAGTCTATATGCCCAACGGCTCTACATGGAACGGGTGGAAGCAAGAGCTGAGGCCAATAGGGTAAAGGGAAACGGGGCCAGGGAAGGGGCCCAAATTAATGGAAACAGCAGCAATAAAAACAACAACATTAAAACTCCTACAGCGATGGCCCCTCCCATTGTCCCCCTTCGTAAGCCCCCGGTCCGGCTAATGTCCTTGCCCTTCCGTCCGCCTACGAATGCCCTTGCATTGGCCCAATGCCACCGTTGCCAAAAACATGGGCACAAAAAGGGCTCATGCAGACGAGCCTTCGTCTGCATGAAGTGTGCAGGGCAGCACCCCACCACAGCCTGCAAAAAGCCCAGACATGTACCCCCTCGATGCTGCAACTGTGGGGGTCGGCACAAAAGTGCCTATAAGGGTTGTAGGGTCTTCCAGGAGGTGAAGAGAAGAGCGGCCCAGGATACCCTCCGCCCGGTTGCTCCGCCTGAGCGTCAGCGGAGTCACCGCCCACTAAAGAAGGACGTGGGTCCCTCCCAGAACCGAAACGAGCCGAGCAACAACAACTACTGGACTATCCTTCAAAATGACGAAATGACTCCTACCCCCCACCATCCAATTAAACAACGGCCCAACAAGGACCCGCGCCACCACTCGACAAGGCAACTGCAAAAATCCCCCCATCACAGGTCAAGGATGGCCCAAACAAATCCGGACCGAAGGCTAAACCAGCAACGTAGAGGTGCAGAAACATCGATGTTTGGACACATCGATGTTTTTCGATGTTTTTTCATAAAACCTCTATATTTAATATAAATTATTGTTTAATATAAATTAAAAATCACAATTAAATTTTTACTAAAAATAAAAAACGAAAAATATATTTAGAATTTATCAAACAAAAAACAACTTCATGAGATCAAACTTATTAATATTAATTAATTAATATCTAATATTATTTCTTAAAGTTTTCATAATTTTTGTTTATGAACATTAGTTGATCGACAATGTCTGCCTTGAGACATGCTTGCTCTGCATGGTTTGTCGTCATAAAACCTTGTTTTTTAAAGCGCGGGTCTATTATTGTGGCAATCCTTGGAACCGTGCGTGTTTCATAATGCCCAAAACGCTCTTTAAAACGACCACGCAAAGAGTCAAAGGCAAGAATGGCTTCTGGGCTTTTAAAGCTATTTTTGAATGACAAAACTTGTGTTTTGTCATGATTATTTGCATTTCGCAAATAATCGGTATAACTAGCGACATGGTAGGGTACTTTCAAGTACTTACGATTTAAACACTTATCCATCTTTATAAAACGCACAGCGCCTCCATCTAAACCACCAAACTTTAAAAACTTTAAACTTTTAAAATTTTACTTTAAAAGTGACACTTTAAAAGTGACAAGGTACCGATACATCGATGTTCAAAAATAAACATCGATGTTTTTCATTTTTCCAAAACATCAAGGTATCGATGTTTCCATCGATGTTTTCTGCACCTCTACAGCAACGGCAACATCCAACGGAACAGCGCAGCAACTACAACCCATTTAGGCAACAGAGGCGACCAAATCCGGCAGAGGCGCATCTGGCTCGCTTTCAGGAGAGGCTCCAACTGGAGCAAGAGGGAAAGGAGCGCTCCCAACGGCTTCGAGGGCAGGGATGGCCAACTCCTCAGGAGAGTTTGATCCAAAAACGGACTGGCGCAGCTCTCAAAAACTCGCGCCAATCCTGTGTAAAATCCCAGCTGCACTGGCACAAGCTGCTGGAGAAACTGGCATTCACCCACGAGGCTGCCCAGTCCAAGCTGCTGGAAAAAGTGGCTTCTATCGAGAAAAAAATAAATAAATTGTCAATACTGTTTATTAAAATTACAAATATGTTTGACATAACAGAGGCCTCACCGGACAATGACTTTCTAGCCAACTTATCCTGCTCTATCCAGACAATCGAAATGGCTTCGATTTTAAATAACAGCCTAGACGCCAATGACTGTCCCTATGCCTAAAGCTCCCAAGAGCTTAAAGATTGTCTCCTGGAACGCTGGGGGCATCCATAACAAAATTGACGAGCTCTCAGCGTTCTTAAGGGGACGTGATGTTGACGTCCTGCTCGTCAGCGAAATTAGGACATGGACCATTGATATCCCTGGATACAAGGCTTACACTGCCCTAAATCCGGTGTCGCAGCGCAGAGGGGGTGCTGCGACAATAATTCGTAGCGACCTTGCCCATTCGGTCCTTGTACCTAGAAATGAAGAAGCAGTACAAATCTGCCCTATTGCCGTACAAAATGTCATACTTGCCTCCATCTATTGCCCACCATCTGTGAAATGGCAAAACGACGATTTTCCTCGCCTCCTCAAAGGGATAGACCAACTATGTAATCCACAATCACTGAGGTTCATCATTGCGGGGGACTGGAATGCAAAAAACCAGATGTGGGAAAACGCTCGTAGCTGCAACAGAGGGAAATTGTTAGCGGAAGCAGTCCAAGCAAAAAACAGATAAAACATACTTGCTACAGGAGAGGCCACTTGTTATCCCTTTAATAAAAAGGCAAATCCCTCGGCAATAGATTTTGCCGTGTATTCGGGTTTCCTCCCTACCCACATCTCCATCTCATCGGTATCCGAATTATCCTCTGACCATGTCCCACTCATCATCAATGCGGCACTGGGCAAAACTCCTTTAATCAGTCCAGATGTCGAACAGGCTGCGCCAAGACCTCCTCCCCTCCCACGAGGATCTCACAGAATCAAAGCATTCAGGGACCATCTGGAAAAATACATTCTTTTAAATACTGAAATAAACAGTGGGGAGGATATTGAAGACTGAAGAGGATCCCTCACCTGAAAATAAAGCAAAGTTTTCCAGAGTAAGAAACAAGTTTAAAAAAGCAATTAAAAGACTAAAACAAGCCCAGGTAAACCGCATGCTCCTCAATCTTGACCCTGAAGATAGATACAACATGGCCAAGATTTGGAAAATTACCAGGCACATCAAAAGTCAACCCCAATCTGACCATCCTTTCAAGATCCCAGTACAGTCCAGGTCCTCTGGACACTCGCCAGCTTCCTCCGACCACATATGGACCCGTTCCTCTAAAGAAAAGGCGGACGCCTTCGTCAAACACCTGGAGGATAGGTTCTCCCCCAAAATGACCACTCTGGAAGAGGAAAGAATTGCTATAATAAATGATCTTAATGATTTCTATGCACACTCACCTTCTCCCCCCTCGGCCCCGATTTTCTTCAGGCTGGAGGAGCTCCAAACACAGATTGCTGCTCTGGCGACCGCGAAGAGCCCTGGGGAAGACCAAATCCAAAACGCCCTTATCAAATTACTACCAAAGAAGGCAGTCCTCTACCTATTGCATATTTACAACTCTGTTCTAAGACTCGGCCATTTCCCCCATCAATGGAAACTAGCTGTCATCACCATGATCCATAAGACGGGGAAGCCAAATCATTGCCCGGACTCCTACAGGCCCATAAGTCTCCTCTCCGGCTTTGGAAAGCTGTTTGAGCGCCTCCTTCTCTCCAAGCTTTTCAAGTGTAAGAACTTTGCGGAAGCCATACCAGAACACCAGTTTGGCTTTCGCCCAGAACACAGTTCGGAACAGCAAGTGTTGAGGGTCACGCAACACATCCTGAGAGCATTTGAAGAAAAGGAACACTGCTCGGCCATCTTTTTGGACTTCTCGCAGGCTTTCGATAGGGTTTGGCATGAGGGACTTTTACAAAAACTTTCCAAGATTGTCCCTAAACAACTACACAAAGTCCTCACCAGCTACATCCAAAACAGAACTTTCAAGGTGAAAGGAACTGGTGGAATCAGATCCAGGCTTGGTTCCATCAGTGCTGGAGTGCCCCAAGGGAGCATCCTCGGCCCAATCCTATACTCGATCTACACCTCTGACATGCCACTCCCAGATGCAGTTCCCATTATCTCCAGGAACTGTACTCTTACCCCGACCAAGCTCCTTCTGGCCACATATGCAGACGATACAGCGGTACTTATGTCACACAAACAGCCAAAGGAACACGCAAAGCATCTGCAAGCATACCTCAACGTCATCTCCGAATGGGCAAACAAATGGCGCATGACCTTCAATGTTAAAAAATGCGCCCACGTCTCCTTCTTTTCTGGACAAAATATGACCCAAACCAACCAGACGAAACTCCTCCTCAATTGACAGATCATACCTCAGGCTAACAAATACAAATACCTTGGGGTCACATTGGATAGGAAAATAAATATGAGCCTTCACATTTCCCTCCTTTGCATAAGGCTGAGGGCTAGGGCAAAGAGTCTTGAGTGGCTAATTGGTCCGCACAGCCCCCTACCCAAACCCACCAAGGCTACGCTGATTAAGCAGCTTATTATCCCCATCTGGCAACATGCCATCCCGGTCTGGGCATCGCTGGCCTCAGATTCGGCAGTGATGAAGGTCCAATCTGCCACAAACGCCATTATAAGACGATCACTGGAAGCGGGTAGGCACACCACTAATAAGGTCCTAGCCAGCACCTTCAACATTAAAACACTTGAGGAGATTTATGGAGCACAAAGTGCTAGACTCGCTAACGCCCTATTAATGCATATAAATCCGGCAGCGCAACACCTTGGCCTTAACCCAGTTACCCCCGTCAGCACAAAAAAACAAAGACCCAGACTATCCAAACAAGTCCTGGATCATTACAATGACAATGGCAACGGACAAAACACGCGAGTCCCACCGAAATCCTGCACTATCCCGACTCTCCTTAGGCTTGAGATAAAGAAGGAGAACGAAGGCTCCAACAGTGATGTATCCAGGACCAAATACGTACACCCAAACCTTTCCAGCAAAGGGATTGACCGCCTAGGTGAGAGGGCTATAAACTGGACTAGGAGATCTTTCATACATGGGGAAATTACCCGCGAAAGGGCTGCTAGGATGGTACGAGGCCAACCCCTATCTATCAGGCGACTTGTCCTACCAGACGAAATAATCCTAACAGGGGAAAAATACTTCCCACCACCTGTCATCGACCTGCTAAACAGCGAAGGATCCTCCTCCGAACCCCATGACTGATCACAATTTTTCTCCCTGGGGACCTAACGCTAGCCCCTCCGGGACTGCCTCTCCAAAACACAAACCGATGCAGCTTAACCCGTGACTACTCACTGGCTCCTCCGTAGAAACTCCTCCCATATTCCAGCATCGGCGATGATTGTATGGTGTGGGTGTGTGGGTGTGTTCCAACGCTGCCTCAAATCTCCCGGCAACGATGCATTTTAATAGAGGGGGCGATCAAAATTGTCAGACACAGAAACAAGATCGCACAGCCACTGCTCCTGCTTGAGGAATATATATTACAAATTTGTCTGACTGCCAGTCTCAGGACATCATACTCACCTGTGCCTTCTCTCCTCTGGCTACAAAATGGGATATTTCTGGAACAGGCCACCCACAGTTCGCTCGGCCATCCACTACCAAACTTGACGATGTTCCATGTCCTAGAGCGTCGGCAACCTGAAACGAGAAAAGAAGATACAAAAATCTTACAAGGGGTTCTACATCAAAGTGCTATTGGAACTCATCTTATTATATCTCCTCCTTAAAAGCTCCTGTCCAATGATGACCTTCCTCCTGCTTCTCTTGCTCCAAATGATCCTAACCACGAGCGCCCATTCTTGCTGGACATTGTTCCTGGAAAGAAAAGAGAAAAATAAAATTAATCCTGACGCCGCTAAAACCAAACAAAATTTAGCCTACTTACCTTTTCTTTGACCCTTCACGAACGTGCAAAACCTGGAGGAATAAAGGGAAAATTGAAATAAGACCCTGGATCATGGGAAAACACATATATATATTTACCTGGAAATTGCCATCCCACGCTGCCGACACCGAGGAACTGAAATGATGGAAAATTGAAATTAATACGCTCCAAATATGCCCCCTGAAGAGAATTGATGCCTGAGAAGCTATTGCACTTCCAAAGGATGGCACCTGCTCCAGTATCATCTGCTTACCTGTCTGCTCAATGTCGTCCCAAATTGCTGTCTTTTAATCTTGTCTTGAAGTCCTCATTGTTTACATGTTTTCAATGTTTACATAATCATCCGTCTTCTTCTTAATACTGCATTCCATGTTTTTGATCCAAAAATTTCCTATTACGACGCTGACTGCCGACTTACCAACTATCTGTGATATTCACCTGTGATAACCCTTATCCACTTGACGACCTCCACTGGATTCACCTGCAAACGTACCTGATTAGCTTAAGGAAAAACACCGACAATTGGAAGACTAATAAGAAGAAGAAACCATAACAAAACTTACCCTCAAAGACGACACGACCCGATGCACCAGAAAGACGACGCCCTTGAACACGCCAACCGTCAAAATCCCCTGTCCCACAATGCCGTCCCTCAATGTGTTGTCCTAAATGTCTCCCTGAAATGCAAAAACTCACAAACTCTTAAATTTTCTTCCTATATTTACACATTTCTGCGATGAGTGCTGCCAACCTGCCCGGCCTGGTGGTCGGAGTTGCCACCTGGGGCAAAGCACCAGAAACGAGAGCTGCCAACTGGTCCCGCCTGGCATATGGAGTTGCCACCTAGCGCCAAGACGACCATGGGACGAATGCGACCCGACGACCCCAGAAACAACAACTGGAGAAAGTGCTCTCTCCAGGAGCCCGCCAATTTCATGGAAAGTCTCCCGGAACAAAAGTTGCCCTCTGGGTAATACTCCGAGAGACATTTCTCTTCCCAGCATTCTCACAACCATTTGGGCCCTGGAGCAGCGAGGACTGGTCTTAAACCAGCCCGCCAAATCTTTGAAATTTGAATTTGAATTTGTTTAAAGTGTAAAACGCCAAGTAAAAGTTATTTGTAAAATTCATACAATTCCTTTAAAAGAAAACAAATAAAAAACAAGAAAGGAAAGCTAACTTCGGGCGGAGCCGAAGTTTATATACCCTTGCAGTTGAGTTGCAGTCCGCTAGGTGGCGCCACGCATCTTATATTATTAGATATATAGCGGATCGTATATAGTCGGCCGATCCTTATGAAATTTGGCATATCGAATTATTTTGCCAAAAGAGGAATCCATTGAAACTCATATCCTTCTAACTTGAAAAACAACGAAGTTATAGCATTTCCGATCAATCAGTTATATGACAGCTATAGGATATAGTTGGCCGATCCTTATGAAATTCGACAAATCAGATTGTTTTTCCCAAAATAGAATCTGTACCAAATCCCATCTTTCTAACTTAAAAAACAACAAAGTTATGCCAATTTCGATCGTTCAATGACAGCTATAGGATATAGTCGGCCGATCCTTATGAAATTTTGTACACAAGATATTTCGGTCAAATATAACATGTGTGGAAAGTCTCAACCCTCCAACTTAAAAAACACCAAAGTTATGGCATTTCCGATCAATCAGTTATATGGCAGCTATAGGATATAGTCGACCGATCCCGGCCGTTCCGACTTATATACTGCCTGCAAAGGAAAGAAGGGTGTGTGCCAAGTTTCAACTCGATAGCTTTAAAACTGAGAGACTAGTTTGCGTAGAAACAGACAGACGGACAGACGGACAGACGGACATGCTTATATCGACTCAGGAGGTGATCCTGATCAAGAATATATATACTTTATAGGGTCGGAGATGTCTCCTTCACTGCGTTGCACACTTTTGACCAAAATTATAATACCCTCTGCAAGGGTATAAAAAAACAAGTTGAAGTGACTTATTAATTAAAAGGAGACTTAAAAAGGAGATATGGAGGACACAAGGACAGAAATACAAAAGGAGATGGACAATTTCAACCTGGACAACATCGAGCCATTTACTTCGTTGGACTCCTTTGAGATGGCCATGATCTGCAGGCCTTATGGTGGTGAGTCCACTGAGAAAATTGAACTTTCTTCCTGCGTGATTGTGTGTGACGCCAATTTAAGGACTCCCCCCGCTGACCCCTCTTCAAAAGCGAAGAGCCCGCCAAAAATAAATACAAATAAAATATCCCATACACACACACACACACAGCCAGATCCACTTTCCCTCTATGACCCCTCTTCCAAGGAGAAGAGCCCGCCAAAAATAAATGCAAATACACACACACACACACAGCCAGATCCACTTTCCCTCTATGACCCCTCTTCCAAGGCGAAGAGCCCGCCAAATGCAATAGATAAGAGTAATAAGACAACAGTTCCAATAAGCACACACCCCCATACACTCACACAAACACAGCCACACACACATACTGCACCACTTTCTTCTCCCTTGCCTATGGGGACTGAAATTGGCGCGAAGCAATGCACCCAAGCACACTCACAGACACACACACACTATACCCCACATTCCTCTTCCCTGACTACGGGTCCTGAAATTGGCGCGAACATTGAAATACAAGCAACCAAGACCTTAGCTTCCGCCTTGCCCAAAAAAACAACAAGCCCTACAGCTGATCGTGAGCCACCTGTTGGTTCAAACACAGCCATAAACAAAAACAATAAACGGCTGTTGTCTTCCTCTCCAACTACGCGAACCAACGACATCAAGAGAGCCAACCGGGAGATTGAACATGTTGCGCCCAAGTTGGACCAGCTGGCCCATCCAAACAACAACACAACAAAAAACAACAAATCGCCTATTAAAATTTTATCTGATGAGTTGTTGAGAAACTTTTTCTCACAACTTAAAGATAGCGATGCAAACCCCCCTCCCCCCAATGCCCCCAAAACCACATACAGCCAGATTTTGCAGCAGGAGCCCGAATATTCATCCCCCACCAGACCCGCCAAACTCGCCACAATGAATCAATCAAGTAAACCAGCCCCTAAAAAACCAACTCCGCTTAGAGCCAGCGAGTCCAGCTCGGCAGACATGGGCCCCGTGGTTTTTAATGTTAAAGCTACGGTCCACACCACGCCCAATCATAATCCTCAGGGTCCTGCACTGATGGATGTTTCCTCCCCCTTCCATTGCAAGCCAGAAAAGACTCCTGTCTTCAAGAGTCTTTATGCCCAACGGCTCTACATGGAACGGGTGGAAGCAAGAGCTGAGGCCAATAGGGTAAAGGGAAACGGGGCCAGGGAAGGGGCCCAAATTAATGGAAACAGCAGCAATAGAAACAACAACATTAAAACTCCTACAGCGATGGCCCCTCCCATTGTCCCCCTTCGTAAGCCCCCGGTCCCGCTAATGTCCTTGTCCTTGCCCTTCCGTCCGCCTACGAATGCCCTTGCATTGGCCCAATGCCACCGTTGCCAAAAACATGGGCACAAAAAGGGCTCATGCAGACGAGCCTTCGTCTGCATGAAGTGTGCAGGGCAGCACTCCACCACAGCCTGCAAAAAGCCCAGACATGTACCCCCTCGATGCTGCAACTGTGGGGGTCGGCACATAAGTGCCTATAAGGGTTGTAGGGTCTTCCAGGAGGTGAAAAGAAGAGCGGCCCAGGATACCCTCCGCCCGGTTGCTCCGCCTGAGCGTCAGCGGAGTCACCGCCCACTAAAGAAGGACGTGGGTCCCTCCCAGAACCGAAACGAGCCGAGCAACAACAAGTACTGGACTATCCTTCAAAATGACGAAATGACTCCTACCCCCCACCATCCAATTAAACAACGGCCCAACAAGGACCCGCGCCACCACTCGACAAGGCAACTGCAAAAATCCCCCCATCACAGGTCAAGGATGGCCCAAACAAATCCGGACCGAAGGCTAAACCAGCAACGGCAACATCCAACGGAACAGCGCAGCAACTACAACCCATTTAGGCAACAGAGGCGACCAAATCCGGCAGAGGCGCATCTGGCTCGCTTTCAGGAGAGGCTCCAACTGGAGCAAGAGGGAAAGGAGCGCTCCCAACGGCTTCGAGGGCAGGGATGGCCAACTCCTCAGGAGAGTTTGATCCAAAAACGGACTGGCACAGCTCTCAAAAACTCGCGCCAATCCAGTGTAAAATCCCAGCTGCACTGGCACAAGCTGCTGGAGAAAGTGGCTTCTATCGAGAAAAAATAAATAAATTGTCAACACTGTTTATTAAAATTACAAATATGTTTGACATAACAGAGGCCTCACCGGACAATGACTTTCTAGCCAACTTATCCTGCTCTATCCAGACAATCGAAATGGCTTCGATTTTAAATAACAGCCTAGACGCCAATGACTGTCCCTATGCCTAAAGCTCCCAAGAGCTTAAAGATTGTGTTCTGGAACGCTGGGGGCATCCATAACAAAATTGACGAGCTCTCAGCGTTCTTAAGGGGACGTGATGTTGACGTCCTGCTCGTCAGCGAAATTAGGACATGGACCATTGATATCCCTGGATACAAGGCTTACACTGCCCTAAATCCGGTGTCGCAGCGCAGAGGGGGTGCTGCGACAATAATTCGTAGCGACCTTGCCCATTCGGTCCTTGTACCTAGAAATGAAGAACCGGTACAAATCTGCCCTATTGCCGTACAAAATGTCATACTTGCCTCCATCTATTGCCCACCATCTGTGAAATGGCAAAACGACGATTTTCCTCGCCTCCTCAAAGGGATAGACCAACTATGTAATCCACAATCACTGAGGTTCATCATTGCGGGGGACTGGAATGCAAAAAACCAGATGTGGGGAAACGCTCGTAGCTGCAACAGAGGGAAATTGTTAGCGGAAGCAGTCCAAGCAAAAAACAGATAAAACATACTTGCTACAGGAGAGGCCACTTGTTATCCCTTTAACAAAAAGGCAAATCCCTCGGCAATAGATTTTGCCGTGTATTCGGGTTTCCTCCCTACCCACATCTCCATCTCATCGGTATCCGAATTATCCTCTGACCATGTCCCACTCATCATCAATGCGGCACTGGGCAAAACTCCTTTAATCAGTCCAGATGTCGAACAGGCTGCGCCAAGACCTCCTCCCCTCCCACGAGGATCTCACAGAATCAAAGCATTCAGGGACCATCTGGAAAAATACATTCTTTTAAATACTGAAATAAACAGTGGGGAGGATATTGAAGACTGCGTTGGCATCTTACTTAAAAACATTGAGAGCGCTGCTTTACACGCCACTCCCACCGCAAACAACGCCTCCCGATATTCGACCAAACATCCTTCTCGTCACACGACTAAGCTTGATAAACCAGCCAGCCAGTATGATTCTTCAAAATGAAAGAGGATCCCTCACCTGAAAATAAAGCAAAGTTTTCCAGAGTAAGAAACAAGTTTAAAAAAGCAATTAAAAGACTAAAACAAGCCCAGGTAAACCGCATGCTCCTCAATCTTGACCCTGAAGATAGATACAACATGGCCAAGATTTGGAAAATTACCAGGCACATCAAAAGTCAACCCCAATCTGACCATCCTTTCAAGATCCCAGTACAGTCCAGGTCCTCTGGACACTCGCCAGCTTCCTCCGACCACATATTGACCCGTTCCTCTAAAGAAAAGGCGGACGCCTTCGTCAAACACCTGGAGGATAGGTTCTCCCCCAAAATGACCACTCTGGAAGAGGAAAGAATTGCTATAATAAATGATCTTAATGATTTCTATGCACACTCACCTTCTCCCCCCTCGGCCCCGATTTTCTTCAGGCTGGAGGAGCTCCAAACACAGATTGCTGCTCTGGCGACCGCGAAGAGCCCTGGGGAAGACCAAATCCAAAACGCCCTTATCAAATTACTACCAAAGAAGGCAGTCCTCTACCTATTGCATATTTACAACTCTGTTCTAAGACTCGGCCATTTCCCCCATCAATGGAAACTAGCTGTCATCACCATGATCCATAAGACGGGGAAGCCAAATCATTGCCCGGACTCCTACAGGCCCATAAGTCTCCTCTCCGGCTTTGGAAAGCTGTTTGAGCGCCTCCTTCTCTCCAAGCTTTTCAAGTGTGAGAACTTTGCGGAAGCCATACCAGAACACCAGTTTGGCTTTCGCCCAGAACACAGTTCGGAACAGCAAGTGTTGAGGGTCACGCAACACATCCTGAGAGCATTTGAAGAAAAGGAACACTGCTCGGCCATCTTTTTGGACTTCTCGCAGGCTTTCGATAGGGTTTGGCATGAGGGACTTTTACAAAAACTTTCCAAGATTGTCCCTAAACAACTACACAAAGTCCTCACCAGCTACCTCCAAAACAGGACTTTCAAGGTGAAAGGAACTGGTGGACTGGTCAGATCCAGGCTTGGTTCCATCAGTGCTGGAGTGCCCCAAGGGAGCATCCTCGGCCCAATCCTATACTTGATCTACACCTCTGACATGCCACTCCCAGATGCAGTTCCCATTATCTCCAGGAACTGTACTCTTACCCCGACCAAGCTCCTTCTGGCCACATATGCAGACGATACAGCGGTACTTATGTCACACAACAGCCAAAGGAACACGCAAAGCATCTGCAAGCATACCTCAACGTCATCTCCGAATGGGCAAACAAATGGCGCATGACCTTCAATGTTAAAAAATGCGCCCACGTCTCCTTCTTTTCTGGACAAAATATGACCCAAACCAACCAGACGAAACTCCTCCTCAATTGACAGATCATACCTCAGGCTAACAAATACAAATACCTTGGGGTCACATTGGATAGGAAAATAAATATGAGCCTTCACATTTCCCTCCTTTGCATAAGGCTGAGGGCTAGGGCAAAGAGTCATGAGTGGCTAATTGGTCCGCACAGCCCCCTACCTAAACCCACCAAGGCTACGCTGATTAAGCAGCTTATTATCCCCATCTGGCAACATGCCATCCCGGTCTGGGCATCGCTGGCCTCAGATTCGGCAGTGAAGGAGGTCCAATCTGCCACAAACGCCATTATAAGACGATCACTGGAAGCGGGTAGGCACACCACTAATAAGGTCCTAGCCAGCACCTTCAACATTAAAACACTTGATGAGATTTATGGAGCACAAAGTGCTAGACTCGCTAACGCCCTATTAATGCATATAAATCCGGCAGCGCAACACCTTGGCCTTAACCCAGTTACCCCCGTCAGCACAAAAAAACAAAGACCCAGACTATCCAAACAAGTCCTGGATCATTACAATGACAATGGCAACGGACAAAACAAGCGAGTCCCACCGAAATCCTGCACTATCCCGACTCTTCTTAGGCTTGAGATAAAGAAGGAGAACGAAGGCTCCAACAGTGATGTATCCAGGACCAAATACGTGCACCCAAACCTTTCCAGCAAAGGGATTGCCCGCCTAGGTGAGAGGGCTATAAACTGGACTAGGAGATCTTTCATACATGGGGAAATTACCCGCGAAAGGGCTGCTAGGATGGTACGAGGCCAACCCCTATCTATCAGGCGACTTGTCCTTCCAGACGAAATAATCCTAACAGGGGAAAAATACTTCCCACCACCTGTCATCGACCTGCTAAACAGCGAAGGATCCTCCTCCGAACCCCATGACTGATCACAATTTTTCTCCCTGGGGACCTAACGCTAGCCCCTCCGGGACTGCCTCTCCAAAACACAAACCGATGCAGCTTAACCCGTGACTACTCACTGGCTCCTCCGTAGAAACTCCTCCCATATTCCAGCATCGGCGATGATTGTATCGCTGCCTCAAATCTCCCGGCAACGATGCATTTTAATAGAGGGGGCGATCAAAATTGTCAGACACAGAAACAAGATCGCACAGCCACTGCTCCTGCTTGAGGAATATATATTACAAATTTGTCTGACTGCCAGTCTCAGGACATCATACTCACCTGTGCCTTCTCTCCTCTGGCTACAAAATGGGATATTTCTGGAACAGGCCACCCACAGTTCGCTCGGCCATCCACTACCAAACTTGACGATGTTTCCATGTCCTAGAGCGTCGGCAACCTGAAACGAGAAAAGAAGATACAAAAATCTTACAAGGGGTTCTACATCAAAGTGCTATTGGAACTCATCTTATTATATCTCCTCCTTCAAAGCTCCTGTCCAATGATGACCTTCCTCCTGCTTCTCTTGCTCCAAATGATCCTAACCACGAGCGCCCATTCTTGCTGGACATTGTTCCTGGAAAGAAAAGAGAAAAATAAAATTAATCCTGATGCCGCTAAAACCAAACAAAATGTAGCCTACTTACCTTTTCTTTGACCCTTCACGAACGTGCAAAACCTGGAGGAATAAAGGGCAAATTGAAATAAGACCCTGGATCATGGGAAAACACATATATATATTTACCTGGAAATTGCCATCCCACGCTGCCGACACCGAGGAACTGAAATGATGGAAAATTGAAATTAATACGCTCCAAATATCCCCCCTGAAGGGAACAGATGTCTGAGAAGCTATTGCACTTCCAAAGGATGCCACCTGCTCCAGGATCATCTGCGTACCTGTCTGCTCAATGTCGTCCCAAATTGCTGTCTTTTAATCTTGTCTTGAAGTCCTCATTGTTTACATTTTTTCAATGTTTACATAATCATCCTTCTTCTTCTTAATACTGCATTCCATGTTTTTGATCCAAAAATTTCGTATTAACGACGCTGACTGCCGACTTACCAACTATCTGTGATACTCACCTGTGATAACCCTTATCCACTTGACGACCTCCACTGGATTCACCTGCAAACGTACCTGATTAGCTTAAGGAAAAACACCGACAATTGGAAGACTAATAAGAAGAAGAAACCATAACAAAACTTACCCTCAAAGACGACACGACCCGATGCACCAGAAAGACGACGCCCTTGAACACGCCAACCGGCAAAATCCCCTGTCCCACAATGCTGTCCCTCAATGTGTTGTCCTAAATGTCTCCCTGAAATGCAAAAACTCACAAACTCTTAAATTTTCTTCCTATATTTACCCATTTCTGCGATGAGTGCTGCCAACCTGCCCGGCCTGGTGGTCGGAGTTGCCACCTGGGGCAAAGCACCAGAAACGAGAGCTGCCAACTGGTCCCGCCTGGCATATGGAGTTGCCACCTAGCGCCAAGACGACCATGGGACGAATGCGACCCGACGACCCCAGAAACAACAACAGGAGAAAGTGCTCTCTCCAGGAGCCCGCCAATTTCATGAAAAGTCTCCCGGAACAAAAGTTGCCCTCTGGGTAATACTCCGGGAGACTTTTCTCTTCCCAGCATTCTCACAACCATTTGGGCCCTGGAGCAGCGAGGACTGGTCTTAAACCAGCCCGCCAAATCTTTGAAATTTGAATTTGAATTTGTTTAAAGTGTAAAACGCCAAGAAAAAGTTATTTGTAAAATGCATACAATTCCTTTAAAAGAAAACAAAATGGTCTTAAACCAGCCCGCCAAATCTTTGAAATTTGAATTTGAATTTGTTTAAAGTGTAAAACGCCAAGTAAAAGTTATTTGTAAAATTCATACAATTCCTTTAAAAGAAAACAATAAAAAAACAGAACACATATAAAAAAAAAAAAACAAGTTGAAGTGACTTATTAATTAAAAGGAGACTTAAAAAGGAGATATGGAGGACAAAAGGACAGAAATACAAAAGGAGATGGACAATTTCAACCTGGACAACATCGAGCCATTTACTTCGTTGGACTCCTTTGAGATGGCCATGATCTGCAGGCCTTATGGTGGTGAGTCCACTGAGAAAATTGAACTTTCTTCCCCCTATTCGGGGCGTCACCCAGGATCCTCATTGCAATCATCAGATGATTCCTGCGTGATTGTGTGTGACGCCAATTTAAGGACTCCCCCCGCTGACCCCTCTTCAAAAGCGAAGAGCCCGCCAAAAATAAATACAAATAAAATATCCCATACACACACACACACACAGCCAGATCCACTTTCCCTCTATGACCTCTCTTCCAAGGAGAAGAGCCCGCCAAAAATAAATGCAAATACACACACACACACACAGCCAGATCCACTTTCCCTCTATGACCCCTCTTCCAAGGCGAAGAGCCCGCCAAATGCAATAGATAAGAGTAATAAGACAACAGTTCCAATAAGCACATACCCCCATACACTCACACAAACACAGCCACACACACATACTACACCACTTTCTTCTCCCTTGCCTATGGGGACTGAAATTGGCGCGAAGCAATGCACCCAAGCACACTCACAGACACACACACACTATACCCCACTTTCCTCTTCCCTGACTACGGGTCCTGAAATTGGCGCGAACATTGAAATACAAGCAACCAAGACCTTAGCTTCCGCCTTGCCCAAAAAAACAACAAGCCCTACAGCTGATCGTGAGCCACCTGTTGGTTCAAACACAGCCATAAACAAAAACAATAAACGGCTGTTGTCTTCCTCTCCAACTACGCTAACCAACGACATCAAGAGAGCCAACCGGGAGTTTGAACATGTTGCGCCCAAGTTGGACCAGCTGGCCCATCCAAACAACAACACAACAAAAAACAACAAATCGCCTATTAAAATTTTTATCTGATGAGTTGTTGAGAAACTTTTTCTCACAACTTAAAGATAGCGATGCAAACCCCCCTTCCCCCAATGCCCCCAAAACCATATACAGCCAGATTTTGCAGCAGGAGCCCGAATATTCATCCCCCATCAGACCCGCCAAACTCGCCACAATGAATCAATCAAGTAAACCAGCCCCTAAAAAACCAACTCCGCTTAGAGCCAGCGAGTCCAGCTCGGCAGACATGGGCCCCGTGGTTTTTAATGTTAAAGCTACGGTCCACACCACGCCCAATCATAATCCTCAGGGTCCTGCACTGATGGATGTTTCCTCCCCCTTCCATTGCAAGCCAGAAAAGACTCCTGTCTTCAAGAGTCTTTATGCCCAACGGCTCTACATGGAACGGGTGGAAGCAAGAGCTGAGGCCAATAGGGTAAAGGGAAACGGGGCCAGGGAAGGGGCCCAAATTAATGGAAACAGCAGCAATAAAAACAACAACATTAAAACTCCTACAGCGATGGCCCCTCCCATTGTCCCCCTTCGTAAGCCCCCGGTCCCGCTAATGTCCTTGTCCTTGCCCTTCCGTCCGCCTACGAATGCCCTTGCATTGGCCCAATGCCACCGTTGCCAAAAACATGGGCACAAAAAGGGCTCATGCAGACGAGCCTTCGTCTGCATGAAGTGTGCAGGGCAGCACCCCACCACAGCCTGCAAAAAGCCCAGACATGTACCCCCTCGATGCTGCAACTGTGGGGGTCGGCACATAAGTGCCTATAAGGGTTGTAGGGTCTTCCAGGAGGTGAAGAGAAGAGCGGCCCAGGATACCCTCCGCCCGGTTGCTCCGCCTGAGCGTCAGCGGAGTCACCGCCCACTAAAGAAGGACGTGGGTCCCTCCCAGAACCGAAACGAGCCGAGCAACAACAACTACTGGACTATCCTTCAAAATGACGAAATGACTCCTACCCCCCCCCATCCAATTAAACAACGGCCCAACAAGGACCCGCGCCACCACTCGACAAGGCAACTGCAAAAATCCCCCCATCACAGGTCAAGGATGGCCCAAACAAATCCGGACCGAAAGCTAAACCAGCAACGGCAACATCCAACGGAACAGCGCAGCAACTACAACCCATTTAGGCAACAGAGGCGGCCAAATCCGGCAGAGGCGCATCTGGCTCGCTTTCAGGAGAGGCTCCAACTGGAGCAAGAGGGAAAGGAGCGCTCCCAACTGCTTCGAGGGCAGGGATGGCCAACTCCTCAGGAGAGTTTGATCCAAAAACGGACTGGCGCAGCTCTCAAAAACTCGCGCCAATCCAGTGTAAAATCCCAGCTGCACTGGCACAAGCTGCTGGAAAAAGTGGCTTCTATCGAGAAAAAAATAAATAAATTGTCAACACTGTTTATTAAAATTACAAATATGTTTGACATAACAGAGGCCTCACCGGACAATGACTTTCTAGCCAACTTATCCTGCTCTATCCAGACAATCGAAATGGCTTCGATTTTTAATAACAGCCTAGACGCCAATGACTGCCCCTATGCCTAAAGCTCCCAAGAGCTTAAAGATTGTCTCCTGGAACGCTGGGGGCATCCATAACAAAATTGACGAGCTCTCAGCGTTCTTAAGGGGACGTGATGTTGATTGTCCTGCTCGTCAGCGAAATTAGGACATGAACCATTGATATCCCTGGATACAAGGCTTGCACTGTCTTAAATCCGGTGTCGCAGCGCAGAGGGGGTGCTAAACAACTACACAAAGTCCTCACCAGCTACCTCCAAAACAGGATTTTCAAGGTGATAGGAACTGGTGGAATCAGATCCAGGCTTGGTTCCATCAGTGCTGGAGTGCCCCAAGGGAGCATCCTCGGCCCAATCCTATACTCGATCTACACCTCTGACATGCCACTCCCAGATGCAGTTCCCATTATCTCCAGGAACTGTACTCTTACCCCGACCAAGCTCCTTCTAGCCACATATGCAGACGATACAGCGGTACTTATGTCACACAAACAGCCAAAGGAACACGCAAAGCATCTGCAAGCATACCTCAACGTCATCTCCGAATGGGCAAACAAATGGCGCATGACCTTCAATGTTAAAAAATGCGCCCACGTCTCCTTCTTTTCTGGACAAAATATGACCCAAACCAACCAGACGAAACTCCTCCTCAATGGACAGATCATACCTCAGGCTAACAAATACAAATACCTTGGGGTCACATTGGATAGGAAAATAAATATGAGCCTTCACATTTCCCTCCTTTGCATAAGGCTGAGGGCTAGGGCAAAGAGTCTTGAGTGGTTAATTGGTCCGCACAGCCCCCTACCCAAACCCACCAAGGCTACGCTGATTAAGCAGCTTATTATCCCCATCTGGCAACATGCCATCCCGGTCTGGGCATCGCTGGCCTCAGATTCGGCAGTGATGAAGGTCCAATCTGCCACAAACGCCATTATAAGACGATCACTGGAAGCGGGTAGGCACACCACTAATAAGGTCCTAGCCAGCACCTTCAACATTAAAACACTTGAGGAGATTTATGGAGCACAAAGTGCTAGACTCGCTTACGCCCTATTAATGCATATAAATCTCGCAGCGCAACACCTTGGCCTTAACCCAGTTACCCCCGTCAGCACAAAAAAACAAAGACCCAGACTATCCAAACAAGTCCTGGATCATTACAATGACAATGGCAACGGACAAAACAAGCGAGTCCCACCGAAATCCTGCACTATCCCGACTCTCCTTAGGCTTGAGATAAAGAAGGAGAACGAAGGCTCCAACAGTGATGTATCCAGGACCAAATACGTACACCCAAACCTTTCCAGCAAAGGGATTGACCGCCTAGGTGAGAGGGCTATAAACTGGACTAGGAGATCTTTCATACATGGGGAAATTACCCGCGAAAGGGCTGCTAGGATGGTACGAGGCCAACCCCTATCTATCAGGCGACTTGTCCTACCAGACGAAATAATCCTAACAGGGGAAAAATACTTCCCACCACCTGTCATCGACCTGCTAAACAGCGAAGGATCCTCCTCCGAACCCCATGACTGATCACAATTTTTCTCCCTGGGGACCTAACGCTAGCCCCTCCGGGACTGCCTCTCCAAAACACAAACCGATGCAGCTTAACCCGTGACTACTCACTGGCTCCTCCGTAGAAACTCCTCCCATATTCCAGCATCGGCGATGATTGTATGGTGTGTGGGTGTGTGGGTGCGTTCCAACGCTGCCTCAAATCTCCCGGCAACGATGCATTTTAATAGAGGGGGCGATCAAAATTGTCAGACACAGAAACAAGATCGCACAGCCACTGCTCCTGCTTGAGGAATATATATTACAAATTTGTCTGACTGCCAGTCTCAGGACATCATACTCACCTGTGCCTTCTCTCCTCTGGCTACAAAATGGGATATTTCTGGAACAGGCCACCCACAGTTCGCTCGGCCATCCACTACCAAACTTGACGATGTTCCATGTCCTAGATCGTCGGCAACCTGAAACGAGAAAAGAAGATACAAAAATCTTACAAGGGGTTCTACATCAAAGTGCTATTGGAACTCATCTTTTTATATCTCCTCCTTCAAAGCTCCTGTCCAATGATGACCTTCCTCCTGCTTCTCTTGCTCCAAATGATCCTAACCACGAGCGCCCATTCTTCCTGGACATTGTTCCTGGAAAGAAAAGAGAAAAATAAAATTAATCCTGACGCCGCTAAAACCAAACAAAATTTAGCCTACTTACCTTTTCTTTGACCCTTCACGAACGTGCAAAACCTGGAGGAATAAAGGGCAAATTGAAATAAGACCCTGGATCATGGGAAAACACATATATATATTCACCTGGAAATTGCCATCCCACGCTGCCGACACCGAGGAACTGAAATGATGGAAAATTGAAATTAATACGCTCCAAATATCCCCCCTGTCTGCTCAATGTCGTCCAAAATTGCTGTCTTTTAATCTTGTCTTGAAGTCCTCATTGTTTACACGTTTTCAATGTTTACATAATCATCCGTCTTCTTCTTAATACTGCATTCCATGTTTTTGATCCAAAAATTTCCTATTAACGACGCTGACTGCCGACTTACCAACTATCTGTGATACTCACCTGTGATAACCCTTATCCACTTGACGACCTCCACTGGATTCACCTGCAAACGTACCTGATTAGCTTAAGGAAAAACACCGACAATTGGAAGACTAATAAGAAGAAGAAACCATAACAAAACTTACCCTCAAAGACGACACGACCCGATGCACCAGAAAGACGACGCCCTTGAACACGCCAACCGTCAAAATCCCCTGTCCCACAATGCCGTCCCTCAATGTGTTGTCCTAAATGTCTCCCTGAAATGCAAAAACTCACAAACTCTTAAATTTTCTTCCTATATTTACACATTTCTGCGATGAGTGCTGCCAACCTGCCCGGCCTGGTGGTCGGAGTTGCCACCTGGGGCAAAGCACCAGAAACGAGAGCTGCCAACTGGTCCCGCCTGGCATATGGAGTTGCACCTAGCGCCAAGACGACCATGGGACGAATGCGACCCGACGACCCCAGAAACAACAACAGGAGAAAGTGCTCTCTCCAGGAGCCCGCCAATTTCATGGAAAGTCTCCCGGAACAAAAGTTGCCCTCTGGGTAATACTCCGGGAGACTTTTCTCTTCCCAGCATTCTCACAACCATTTGGGCCCTGGAGCAGCGAGGACTGGTCTTAAACCAGCCCGCCAAATCTTTGAAATTTGAATTTGAATTTGTTTAAAGTGTAAAACGCCAAGTAAAAGTTATTTGTAAAATTCATACAATTCCTTTAAAAGAAAACAATAAAAAAACAAAACACATAAAAAAAAAAAAAACAAGTTGAAGTGACTTATTAATTAAAAGGAGACTTAAAAAGGAGATATGGAGGACAAAAGGACAGAAATACAAAAGGAGATGGAAAATTTCAACCTGGACAACATCGAGCCATTTACTTCGTTGGACTCCGTTGAGATGGCCATGATCTGCAGGCCTTATGGTGGTGAGTCCACTGAGAAAATTGAACTTTCTTCCCCCTATTCGGGGCGTCACCCAGGATCCTCATTGCAATCATCAGATGATTCCTGCGTGATTGTGTGTGACGCCAATTTAAGGACTCCCCCCGCTGACCCCTCTTCAAAAGCGAAGAGCCCGCCAAAAATAAATACAAATAAAATATCCCATACACACACACACACACAGCCAGATCCACTTTCCCTCTATGACCCCTCTTCCAAGGAGAAGAGCCCGCCAAAAATAAATGCAAATACACACACACACACACAGCCAGATCCACTTTCCCTCTATGACCCCTCTTCCAAGGCGAAGAGCCCGCCAAATGCAATAGATAAGAGTAATAAGACAACAGTTCCAATAAGCACACACCCCCATACACTCACACAAACACAGCCACACACACATACTGCACCACTTTCTTCTCCCTTGCCTATGGGGACTGAAATTGGCGCGAAGCAATGCACCCAAGCACACTCACAGACACACACACACTATACCCCACTTTCCTCTTCCCTGACTACGGGTCCTGAAATTGGCGCGAACATTGAAATACAAGCAACCAAGACCTTAGCTTCCGCCTTGCCCAAAAAAACAACAAGCCCTACAGCTGATCGTGAGCCACCTGTTGGTTCAAACACAGCCATAAACAAAAACAATAAACGGCTGTTGTCTTCCTCTCCAACTACGCTAACCAACGACATCAAGAGAGCCAACCGGGAGTTTGAACATGTTGCGCCCAAGTTGGACCAGCTGGCCCATCCAAACAACAACACCACAAAAAACAACAAATCGCCTATAAAAATTTTATCTGATGAGTTGTTGAGAAACTTTTTCTCACAACTTAAAAATAGCGATGCAAACCCCCCTCCCCCCAATGCCCCCAAAACCACATACAGCCAGATTTTGCAGCAGGAGCCCGAATATTCATCCCCCACCAGACCCGCCAAACTCGCCACAATGAATCAATCAAGTAAACCAGCCCCTAAAAAACCAACTCCGCTTAGAGCCAGCGAGTCCAGCTCGGCAGACATGGGCCCCGTGGTTTTTAATGTTAAAGCTACGGTCCACACCACGCCCAATCATAATCCTCAGGGTCCTGCACTGATGGATGTTTCCTCCCCCTTCCATTACAAGCCAGAAAAGACTCCTGTCTTCAAGAGTCTTTATGCCCAACGGCTCTACATGGAACGGGTGGAAGCAAGAGCTGAGGCCAATAGGGTAAAGGGAAACGGGGCCAGGGAAGGGGCCCAAATTAATGGAAACAGCAGCAATAAAAACAACAACATTAAAACTCCTACAGCGATGGCCCCTCCCATTGTCCCCCTTCGTAAGCCCCCGGTCCCGCTAATGTCCTTGTCCTTGCCCTTCCGTCCGCCTACGAATGCCCTTGCATTGGCCCAATGCCACCGTTGCCAAAAACATGGGCACAAAAAGGGCTCATGCAGACGAGCCTTCGTCTGCATGAAGTGTGCAGGGCAGCACCCCACCACGGCCTGCAAAAAGCCCAGACATGTACCCCCTCGATGCTGCAATGTCACACGACTAAGCTTGATAAACCAGCCAGCATCCTTCTTCAGCTATTGCAAGCATGTTTCTCCAAAATGAAAGAGGATTCCTCACCTGAAAATAAAGCAAAGTTTTCCAGAGTAAGAAACAAGTTTAAAAAAGCAATTAAAAGACTAAAACAAGCCCAGGTAAACCGCATGCTCCTCAATCTTGACCCTGAAGATAGATACAACATGGCCAAGATTTGGAAAATTACCAGTCACATCAAAAGTCAACCCCAATCTGACCATCCTTTCAAGATCCCAGTACAGTCCAGGTCCTCTGGACACTCGCCAGCTTCCTCCGACCACATATGGACCCGTTCCTCTAAAGAAAAGGCGGACGCCTTCGTCAAACACCTGGAGGATAGGTTCTCCCCCAAAATGACCACTCTGGAAGAGGAAAGAATTGCTATAATAAATGATCTTAATGATTTCTATGCACACTCACCTTCTCCCCCCTCGGCCCCGATTTTCTTCAGGCTGGAGGAGCTCCAAACACAGATTGCTGCTCTGGCGACCGCGAAGAGCCCTGGGGAAGACCAAATCCAAAACGCCCTTATCAAATTACTACCAAAGAAGGCAGTCCTCTACCTATTGCATATTTACAACTCTGTTCTAAGACTCGGCCATTTCCCCCATCAATGGAAACTAGCTGTCATCACCATGATCCATAAGACGGGGAAGCCAAATCATTGCCCGGACTCCTACAGGCCCATAAGTCTCCTCTCCGGCTTTGGAAAGCTGTTTGAGCGCCTCCTTCTCTCCAAGCTTTTCAAGTGTAAGAACTTTGCGGAACCCATACCAGAACACCAGTTTGGCTTTCGCCCAGAACACAGTTCGGAACAGCAAGTGTTGAGGGTCACGCAACACATCCTGAGAGCATTTGAAGAAAAGGAACACTGCTCGGCCATCTTTTTGGACTTCTCGCAGGCTTTCGATAGGGTTTGGCATGAGGGACTTTTACAAAAACTTTCCAAGATTGTCCCTAAACAACTACACAAAGTCCTCACCAGCTACCTCCAAAACAGGACTTTCAAGGTGAAAGGAACTGGTGGAATCAGATCCAGGCTTGGTTCCATCAGTGCTGGAGTGCCCCAAGGGAGCATCCTTGGCCCAATCCTATACTCGATCTACACCTCTGACATGCCACTCCCAGATGCAGTTCCCATTATCTCCAGGAACTGTACTCTTACCCCGACCAAGCTCCTTCTAGCCACATATGCAGACGATACAGCGGTACTTATGTCACACAAACAGCCAAAGGAACACGCAAAGCATCTGCAAGCATACCTCAACGTCATCTCCGAATGGGCAAACAAATGGCGCATGACCTTCAATGTTAAAAAATGCGCCCACGTCTCCTTCTTTTCTGGACAAAATATGACCCAAACCAACCAGACGAAACTCCTCCTCAATGGACAGATCATACCTCAGGCTAACAAATACAAATACCTTGGGGTCACATTGGATAGGAAAATAAATATGAGCCTTCACATTTCCCTCCTTTGCATAAGGCTGAGGGCTAGGGCAAAGAGTCTTGAGTGGCTAATTGGTCCGCACAGCTCCCTACCCAAACCCACCAAGGCTACGCTGATTAAGCAGCTTATTATCCCCATCTGGCAACATGCCATCCCGGTCTGGGCATCGCTGGCCTCAGATTCGGCAGTGATGAAGGTCCAATCTGCCACAAACGCCATTATAAGACGATCACTGGAAGCGGGTAGGCACACCACTAATAAGGTCCTAGCCAGCACCTTCAACATTAAAACACTTGAGGAGATTTATGGAGCACAAAGTGCTAGACTCGCTAACGCCCTATTAATGCATATAAATCCGGCAGCGCAACACCTTGGCCTTAGTTACCCCCGTCAGCACAAAAAAACAAAGACCCAGACTATCCAAACAAGTCCTGGATCATTACAATGACAATGGCAACGGACAAAACACGCGAGTCCCACCGAAATCCTGCACTATCCCGACTCTCCTTAGGCTTGAGATAAAGAAGGAGAACGAAGGCTCCAACAGTGATGTATCCAGGACCAAATACGTGCACCCAAACCTTTCCAGCAAAGGGATTGACCGCCTAGGTGAGAGGGCTATAAACTGGACTAGGAGATCTTTCATACATGGGGAAATTACCCGCGAAAGGGCTGCTAGGATGGTACGAGGCCAACCCCTATCTATCAGGCGACTTGTCCTACCAGACGAAATAATCCTAACAGGGGAAAAATACTTCCCACCACCTGTCATCGACCTGCTAAACAGCGAAGGATCCTCCTCCGAACCCCATGACTGATCACAATTTTTCTCCCTGGGGACCTAACGCTAGCCCCTCCGGGACTGCCTCTCCAAAACACAAACCGATGCAGCTTAACCCGTGACTACTCACTGGCTCCTCCGTAGAAACTCCTCCCATATTCCAGCATCGGCGATGATTGTATGGTGTGTGTGTGTGGGTGTGTGGGTGTGTTCCAACGCTGCCTCAAATCTCCCGGCAACGATGCATTTTAATAGAGGGGGCGATCAAAATTGTCAGACACAGAAACAAGATCGCACAGCCACTGCTCCTGCTTGAGGAATATATATTACAAATTTGTCTGACTGCCAGTCTCAGGACATCATACTCACCTGTGCCTTCTCTCCTCTGGCTACAAAATGGGATATTTCTGGAACAGGCCACCCACAGTTCGCTCGGCCACCCACTACCAAACTTGACGATGATTCCATGTCCTAGAGCGTCGGCAACCTGAAACGAGAAAAGAAGATACAAAAATCTTACAAGGGGTTCTACATCAAAGTGCTATTGGAACTCATCTTATTATATCTCCTCCTTCAAAGCTCCTGTCCAATGATGACCTTCCTCCTGCTTCTCTTGCTCCAAATGATCCTAACCACGAGCGCCCATTCTTGCTGGACATTGTTCCTGGAAAGAAAAGAGAAAAATAAAATTAATCCTGACGCCGCTAAAACCAAACAAAATTTAGCCTACTTACCTATTCTTTGACCCTTCACGAACGTGCAAAACCTGGAGGAATAAAGGGCAAATTGAAATAAGACCCTGGATCATGGGAAAACACATATATATATTTACCTGGAAATTGCCATCCCACGCTGCCGACACCGAGGAACTAAAATGATGGAAAATTGAAATTAATACGCTCCAAATATCCCCCCTGAAGGGAATTGATGCCTGAGAAGCTATTGCACTTCCAAAGGATGGCACCTGCTCCAGGATCATCTGCGTACCTGTCTGCTCAATGTCGTCCCAAATTGCTGTCTTTTAATCTTGTCTTGAAGTCCTCATTGTTTACATGTTTTCAATGTTTACATAATCATCCGTCTTCTTCTTAATACTGCATTCCATGTTTTTGATCCAAAAATTTCCTATTAACGACGCTGACTGCCGACTTACCAACTATCTGTGACACTCACCTGTGATAACCCTTATCCACTTGACGACCTCCACTGGATTCACCTGCAAACGTACCTGATTAGCTTAAGGAAAAACACCGACAATTGGAAGACTAATAAGAAGAAGAAACCATAACAAAACTTACCCTCAAAGACGACACGACCCGATGCACCAGAAAGACGACGCCCTTGAACACGCCAACCGGCAAAATCCCCTGTCCCACAATGCTGTCCCTCAATGTGTTGTCCTAAATGTCTCCCTGAAATGCAAAAACTCACAAACTCTTAAATTTTCTTCCTATATTTACCCATTTCTGCGATGAGCGCTGCCAACCTGCCCGGCCTGGTGGTCGGAGTTGCCACCTGGGGCAAAGCACCAGAAACGAGAGCTGCCAACTGGTCCCGCCTGGCATATGGAGTTGCCACCTAGCGCCAAGACGACCATGGGACGAATGCGACCCGACGACCCCAGAAACAACAACAGGAGAAAGTGCTCTCTCCAGGAGCCCGCCAATTTCATGGAAAGTCTCCCGGAACAAAAGTTGCCCTCTGGGTAATACTCCGGGAGACTTTTCTCTTCCCAGCATTCTCACAACCATTTGGGCCCTGGAGCAGCGAGGACTGGTCTTAAACCAGCCCGCCAAATCTTTGAAATTTGAATTTGAATTTGTTTAAAGTGTAAAACGCCAAGTAAAAGATATTTGTAAAATTCATACAATTCCTTTAAAAGAAAACAAATAAAAAAAAAAACACATTGTAGCAGAGAAGACACCCGCACAGTTCCAGAGCTAACACAAGACTGATTCTTTTATTATCGGTTTTTGCTCATTCCTCCTTACTTCACAAACTGCTTATACATACTTAAGAACTAACAGTTAAATACTAGGAACTACTGAATACAATGATATGATATGATATATGTACATGAGTGTGACTTAGCATACTGCTACAATTCGGCCATTCTGACCGTCAAGGATCTCCTGATTCTTTTTAAATACAAATCAACTTTTCTTAGACTTACTTCTAGTATTATAAGTTCGACTTACTCTATTTGTTACATTTTTTGTTGTGATATCAATACTTTTATTATTATTTACATTCATGTTTTTATTTGATTCATTGGTCGTTATAATTTCATTTCTTTTTATCCTTACAGTGGGTTTATTTTTTAAGCTTATTTCTATGTTTTCTTTTGACATTCCGTTTGATTGTTCGTTTACTTTTTCATTTTCATTTGACGTTTCATTTGTTCGCTCCTCTTCTTTTTCATCTAACTCGAATTCATCATTGTCTTGATCATCCCTTTCATTTTCCAACCAACCGAGCCATGGTTTCATATTGGCCGAAGCCCAAACTCCTGAATATGGGACCCTAGATTGTTGAAATCCGTCTACGTCCTCGACAATATAGCGATCGTTGCCTAATACTTTTATTACTTTAAATGGACCTCTAAACCTTGGGACCAGTTTTTTTGAAATACCTGTGTGAGAGTCAAAGTTTTTTACAACTACGTAATCTCCTAATTTGTATACAATCGATTTTTTCCTCTTTTCATTTTTTGTTCTTTCGTTATAGCTCTGTAATTGTTTTTCCCTTTTTCTCGCTTCTTCTCTTATAATTTCAATTCTTTCGTTTTCGCAGTGTCCTTGTAAGGTTTCTTTAAGACCATCAATTAGAGCGCCTTTTTGTTCTGTTCCAAATAACATAATACTGGGGTGTTGGCCTATGCTTCTATGTACAGTATTATTTAATGTAAACTCTATCATTTCTAAAACTTTGTCAAAACTGTGTTTATTATCTGAACTCAATAGTTTTGCCAACATAGGACCTAGACTCCGATTGATTCTTTCTACTTGCCCATTTGCCTGGGGTGAACCGGTGGCAATCTTAATATGACTTATTTTGCAAGTTTCTAAATAATCGGAAAATTCAGAGGATGTAAAGCACGAGCCACGATCAGACACCATATACTTGGGTCTGCTGTACGATCTACAATAATCTTCCAATGCTGTTATCGCTTCCTTTGACTTAGTCGTTCTTGCTGAATATAACCTAACGAACTTTGTGCAACCATCAACAATTACCAAAACATGTCGAACCTTACCGTCTTTTGTAGTAACTGGACCGAAATGGTCGATATGGATCATCTCAAATGGCTTATCAGCTTTTGGAATATTATGCAAGTATCCTTCCGATTTGCCTTGCTTTGAAGAAAATGCTATACACTCTAAACAATTTTGTATATGCTGCCCTACTTTTTCTCTTAACTTTGGAAACCAATATGATTTCATAATAACATTCACTACTTTGTCTGTACCCATATGTCCAAGCTCATTATGATATTTGTACAACACGTGCGTTTCCATATCTTTGGGTACATAAAATAAAATACTATCATTATTGTTTTTCCTATAGACAATTCCATTTCGCATCTCATAGAACTTGTGTTCGATCTTTTCTAACATTGCTTTTATCTCTACTATACGATCATCTTTACTTTGACATATGAGATTTTCCTCGAATGAGTTTGTATCTATCACCATTACGTTCGTACACCTGCTCAATGCATCTACATGTTGCATTCTCAAGCCTGATCTATGTTCCAGCTTGTAATCATAATTTTCTAATTCCAATGCCCACCTAGCAATTCTCGGGTTTATTTCCTTTTTACTTAATGTCAATGTGAGTGAATTGCAATCCGTGACAATCTTAAAACTTATCCCATATAAATATACCCTAAAACGTTTTAACGCATATATTATAGCTAACGTCTCCAATTCGAAGCTATGATATCGCGATTCAGTAACAGACGTTCGTTTTGAAAAGTATAGGACTGGGTGAAACTTCTTATCACTTTTTCTTTGCATAAGTATAGCCCCAAAGCCCATTGAGCTTGCATCACAGTGTAGTTCCGTCTCATCGTTTGGACTGTATAATGCAAGAATGGGGGAATCAATTAATTTTTCTTTCAAAGTTTCAAAAGTGTCTAACTCTACTTTTCCGAATTGAAATTCTTTATTTTTCCTTGTTATGTCATACAAAGGCTTTGCAATTGTGGAGAAGTTTTGTATGAACCTTCTAAAATATGAACAAAGTCCCAGAAAACTCTGTACTTCGCTGACTTTGGTTGGGACTGGAAATTTTCTAACAGCTTCTATACCTTTCTCATCAGCTTTAATTCCACTCCCTGTAATCGTATAACCTAAATATTTCACTTTCATTTGTAAAAATTCACATTTACTGAGTCTGAGCTCAAGTTTATTCCTAACCAGCCTTTTAAAAACTTCTTTTAAAATCTCAAAATGTGTTTCTAAATCTTCGGTCGCGATCATTATGTCGTCTAAGTATACAATCACCTTTCCTTCTTTAATTAAATCATTGAAAATTTTGTTGACAAACCTTTGGAATGTTGAAGGTGCATTTCTAAGCCCAAATGGCATTCTTAAATATTCGAATTGCCCTAAAGGTGTCGTAAAAGATGTGTATCGTATCGAATCTTCATGCATAAAAACATGGTAAAACCCGTTTTTCAAATCTAGTTTGGTAAACCATTTTTTCCCTGACAATTGGTCTAACAAGTCATCAATAAGCGGTATGGGGTAACTATCCTTTGCTGTCATTTTATTCAATTTCCTAAAATCGATGCACATTCTAAGTTCGCCTGACGCTTTTTTTACCAGAACTATCGGTGACACGAATTCAGAATCACTGGGTCTGATGTATCCCTTCTCAACAAATTCATCTAAAATCTTCTGTAATTCTTTTTTCTCAGCATAAGACAAACGTCTTGGATTACAACTGAAAGGTTTGAGTTCATTTGTAATTATTTTCATTTCGCATTTTGTTTCTGGCTCATTTGGTCGTACAGGGGTGGTATAATATTTCTCAAACAAGTCATTGAATTGAGTTTTTTCTATATTCGATAAATTTTCTCCAATGTTTATATCAATATCATTTGTTTCGTATTCAATTGTGAAAATTTTCTTTTCAAAATCATCGGTACACATAGCAAATTCTTTTTCCTGCAGTTCATTATCAATATTTTCCACAGGATTATCTATCTCATCGCTTTCGTCACTTTTATTCCATATCAATTTGGCTCCACTTAAGTTTAGAAAATCTCTGCCCAATAAAATAGAAGTTCTCATGGATTCATTAGGAACGACCAACATTTCAAGTCGTGTTACTTTATTGAAAATTTTAATTAACGCAAAAATTCTTCCATTTGTAATTAATCTACTGTTATTTAAACCAAAATACACGGCTTCTGACGCAGATTTCATTTTGACATCAGCCGGAACAAATGACTTTTTTATAAGACTGACAGGACTTCCAGAATCTATGAGACACTCTATGAAAAAAGGGGAATTAGAGCTACCGTCGATTTCAACATTAAAGTAACTTACATAATCAGAACTTCCATAACGATTAGTTGGATCCTTCTTTTTCTTGTTTTCGGTACAATCTGCAACCTTATGATCCATCTTACCGCAGCCATAGCAAGCACCCTCTTCTCGTTTCGGCTTTCGGCAGTTTGCTGCCATATGACCCACACAGTTGCAGTTGTAACAACGAAGTTTCTGCTTCTCGTTCAGATTTCCCTTGGCCTCCTCATTTGGCTTTGAGTTAACATTCAATGATCCCGCTGGACGAACTGGTGTTAACTCGGCAAGCAATAATGATGATAGCAAATCCTCCTTTGTTTTAAAACGCATCATATTGGCTGTTGTGCGAATTTGACGATCTGGTATCCCATAGATTACATATTGAATAAATTCTGTTTCTGTTAACAGGATACTCTTAGCCAATTCCACCTTGCTGTTGAAGTACATTGAAAACGATTCACCACTTTTCCATTTACGGGTCTCAAACTTCTGACGTAGGATGATTGTGCTCTCCTCAAATACAAATGCATTATCCATGGCGGAAAGTAAACCATCAATTGATTCACTGACCATTTCTGGCTTCGAATGTAACCAATTTTGTGCTTTTCCTTTTAGCTTGCTGAAGATCAAAACACGCAACTTATTTTCTGAGAGGCGATATGATTCTCTCAAGAAATTTATGTGTTTACGCCAAGCATTGACACTCGTTTCGCCATCATAATCCGGTAACAATTCTCTTAAGCTTTGGAATGGGATTTCATCCCCCATTTGTTCTTGTTTAGATGACGCTCTCTCATTTGCCTTCAAAAAATTGTTCTCTTTTTGAAGTATTTCCTTCTCCAAGCGTAAGAGTTCCAACTCTCTGCGTATTATTTCGGCTTCTCTTATTTCGTTTAGTTGTCTTCCCATCGCAACAGTTTCGCTTGCTATTTGCTGACGTTCATTCGTTAATTCGCAGTATTTTCCCTCCTTAGTGGCGCCACCGTTTTCGTTTTGTTGGTCCTCATTCAATGCTTCTTCTGCACCCAATAATTTTTCCTGTTCATTTTCTACCGTTTCCTTTGTCTTTTGTGTCTCATTCTGATCCATTGCTTCTTCATTTGTATTGCGTGTTAGTTGCCGATCTTTTGTCTCTTCATTTGTGTTGTGTTTTCGTAGCTGATCTTTTGTCTCATCATTTGTGTCGCCTAACTGTTTTTGGTTTTGCATTTCGTCTGTGCCCTGTAACATTTCTGCTGCTTCTTTTGAACTTTGTTTTTTCTTTTCGGGTTTGTCTTCACTTAAATTGTCTTGTTGCTTTTCGATTTCGTGTTCATTAGAATTTTGTGGAATGTCACATAAAATTTTTGGATTTTTAATCAAATCAATATGTTTTGTCTTCGGACACTCTCCACGATGATCAGCACTTAATTTGTTTAAACGGGCTGCAAGTTCATTTTTATTGCCGTGAGACGGCAAAAGCAAACATTTACACCATTCGCGTAGTTCAATTGCTGTGTAATCGTTTATGTTTATTGTGTCCATAATGAATCAATTTGACTATTTCAAAAACTTATTGTTATTATTTTATTATATTTCTTCTTTTTTTTTTTTTTCCCAAATGGCACGAAGGTCTCACAACCACTTCTGACGCTGTAGCAGAGAAGACACCCGCACAGTTCCAGAGCTAACACAAGACTGATTCTTTTATTATCGGTTTTTGCTCATTCCTCCTTACTTCACAAACTGCTTATACATACTTAAGAACTAACAGTTAAATACTAGGAACTACTGAATACAATGATATGATATGATATATGTACATGAGTGTGACTTAGCATACTGCTACAACATTAAAAAAAAAAAACAAGTTGAAGTGACTTATTAATTAAAAGGAGACTTAAAAAGGAGATATGGAGGACACAAGGACAGAAATACAAAAGGAGATGGACAATTTCAACCTGGACAACATCGAGCCATTTACTTCCTTATGGTGGCCTTATGGTGGTGAGTCCACTGAGAAAATTGAACTTTCTTCCCCCTATTCGGGGCGTCACCCAGGATCCTCATTGCAATCATCAGATGATTCCTGCGTGATTGTGTGTGACGCCAATTTAAGGACTCCCCCCGCTGACCCCTCTTCAAAAGCGAAGAGCCCGCCAAAAATAAATACAAATAAAATATCCCATACACACACACACACACAGCCAGATCCACTTTCCCTCTATGACCCCTCTTCCAAGGAGAAATGCCCGCCAACAATAAATGCAAATACACACACACACACACAGCCAGATCCACTTTCCCTCTATGACCCCTCTTCCAAGGCGAAGAGCCCGCCAAATGCAATAGATAAGAGTAATAAGACAACAGTTCCAATAAGCACACACCCCCATACACTCACACAAACACAGCCACACACACATACTGCACCACTTTCTTCTCCCTTGCCTATGGGGACTGAAATTGGCGCGAAGCAATGCACCCAAGCACACTCACAGACACACACACACTATACCCCACTTTCCTCTTCCCTGACTACGGGTCCTGAAATTGGCGCGAAAATTGAAATACAAGCAACCAAGACCTTAGCTTCCGCCTTGCCCAAAAAAACAACAAGCCCTACAGCTGATCGTGAGCCACCTGTTGGTTCAAACACAGCCATAAACAAAAACAATAAACGGCTGTTGTCTTCCTCTCCAACTACGCTAACCAACGACATCAAGAGAGCCAACCGGGAGTTTGAACATGTTGCGCCCAAGTTGGACCAGCTGGCCCATCCAAACAACAACACAACAAAAAACAACAAATCGCCTATTAAAATTTTATCTGATGAGTTGTTGAGAAACTTTTTCTCACAACTTAAAGATAGCGATGCAAACCCCCCTCCCCCCAATGCCCCCAAAACCACATACAGCCAGATTTTGCAGCAGGAGCCCGAATATTCATCCCCCACCAGACCCGCCAAACTCGCCACAATGAATCAATCAAGTAAACCAGCCCCTAAAAAACCAACTCCGCTTAGAGCCAGCGAGTCCAGCTCGGCAGACATGGGCCCCGTGGTTTTTAATGTTAAAGCTACGGTCCACACTACGCCCAATCATAATCCTCAGGGTCCTGCACTGATGGATGTTTCCTCCCCCTTCCATTACAAGCCAGAAAAGACTCCTGTCTTCAAGAGTCTTTATGCCCAACGGCTCTACATGGAACGGGTGGAAGCAAGAGCTGATGCCAATAGGGTAAAGGGAAACGGGGCCAGGGAAGGGGCCCAAATTAATGGAAACAGCAGCAATAAAAACAACAACATTAAAACTCCTACAGCGATGGCCCCTCCCATTGTCCCCCTTCGTAAGCCCCCGGTCCCGCTAATGTCCTTGTCCTTGCCCTTCCGTCCGCCTACGAATGCCCTTGCATTGGCCCAATGCCACCGTTGCCAAAAACATGGGCACAAAAAGGGCTCATGCAGACGAGCCTTCGTCTGCATGAAGTGTGCAGGGCAGCACCCCACCACAGCCTGCAAAAGGCCCAGACATGTACCCCCTCGATGCTGCAACTGTGGGGGTCGGCACATAAGTGCCTATAAGGGTTGTAGGGTCTTCCAGGAGGTGAAGAGAAGAGCGGCCCAGGATACCCTCCGCCCGGTTGCTCCGCCTGAGCGTCAGCGGAGTCACCGCCCACTAAAGAAGGACGTGGGTCCCTCCCAGAACCGAAACGAGCCGAGCAACAACAACTACTGGACTATCCTTCAAAATGACGAAATGACTCCTACCCCCCACCATCCAATTAAACAACGGCCCAACAAGGACCCGCGCCACCACTCGACAAGGCAACTGCAAAAATCCCCCCATCACAGGTCAAGGATGGCCCAAACAAATCCGGACCGAAGGCTAAACCAGCAACGGCAACATCCAACGGAACAGCGCAGCAACTACAACCCATTTAGGCAACAGAGGCGACCAAATCCGGCAGAGGCGCATCTGGCTCGCTTTCAGGAGAGGCTCCAACTGGAGCAAGAGGGAAAGGAGCGCTCCCAACGGCTTCGAGGGCAGGGATGGCCAACTCCTCAGGAGAGTTTGATCCAAAAACGGACTGGCGCAGCTCTCAAAAACTCGCGCCAATCCAGTGTAAAATCCCAGCTGCACTGGCACAAGCTGCTGGAGAAACTGGCATTCACCCACGAGGCTGCCCAGTCCAAGCTGCTGGAAAAAGTGGTTTCTATCGAGAAAAAAATAAATAAATTGTCAACACTGTTTATTAAAATTACAAATATGTTTGACATAACAGAGGCCTCACCGGACAATGACTTTCTAGCCAACTTATCCTGCTCTATCCAGACAATCGAAATGGCTTCGATTTTAAATAACAGCCTAGACGCCAATGACTGTCCCTATGCCTAAAGCTCCCAAGAGCTTAAAGATTGTCTCCTGGAACGCTGGGGGCATCCATAACAAAATTGACGAGCTCTCAGCGTTCTTAAGGGGACGTGATGTTGACGTCCTGCTCGTCAGCGAAATTAGGACATGAACCATTGATATCCCTGGATACAAGGCTTACACAGCCCTAAATCCGGTGTCGCAGTAGTTCGTAGCGACCTTGCCCATTCGGTCTTTGTACCTAGAAATGAAGAAGCGGTACAAATCTGCCCTATTGCCGTACAAAATGTCATACTTGCCTCCATCTATTGCCCACCATCTGTGAAATGGCAAAACGACGATTTTCCTCGCCTCCTGAAAGGGATAGACCAACTATGTAATCCACAATCACTGAGGTTCATCATTGCGGGGGACTGGAATGCAAAAAACCAGATGTGGGGAAACGCTCGTAGCTGCAACAGAGGGAAATTGTTAGCGGAAGCAGTCCAAGCAAAAAACAGATATAACATACTTGCTACAGGAGAGGCCACTTGTTATCCCTTTAACAAAAAGGCAAATCCCTCTCCCAAAAAGGCAATAGATTTTGCCGTGTATTCGGGTTTCCTCCCTACCCACATCTCCATCTCATCGGTATCCGAATTATCCTCTGACCATGTCCCACTCATCATCAATGCGGCACTGGGCAAAACTCCTTTAATCAGTCCAGATGTCGAACAGGCTGCGCCAAGACCTCCTCCCCTCCCACGAGGATCTCACAGAATCAAAGCATTCAGGGACCATCTGGAAAAATACATTCTTTTAAATACTGAAATAAACAGTGGGGAGGATATTGAAGACTGCGTTGGCATCTTACTTAAAAACATTGAGAGCGCTGCTTTACACGCCACTCCCACCGCAAACAACGCCTCCCGATATTCGACCAAACATCCTTCTCGTCACACGACTAAGCTTGATAAACCAGCCAGCATCCTTCTTCAGCTATTGCAAGCATGTTTCTCCAAAATGAAAGAGGATCCCTCACCTGAAAATAAAGCAAAGTTTTCCAGAGTAAGAAACAAGTTTAAAAAAGCAATTAAAAGACTAAAACAAGCCCAGGTAAACCGCATGCTCCTCAATCTTGACCCTGAAGATAGATACAACATGGCCAAGATTTGGAAAATTACCAGGCACATCAAAAGTCAACCCCAATCTGACCATCCTCTCAAGATCCCAGTACAGTTCAGGTCCTCTGGACACTCGCCAGCTTCCTCCGACCACATATGGACCCGTTCCTCTAAAGAAAAGGCGGACGCCTTCGTCAAACACCTGGAGGATAGGTTCTCCCCCAAAATGACCACTCTGGAACAGGAAAGAATTGCTATAATAAATGATCTTAATGATTTCTATGCACACTCACCTTCTCCCCCCTCGGCCCCGATTTTCTTCAGGCTGGAGGAGCTCCAAACACAGATTGCTGCTCTGGCGACCGCGAAGAGCCCTGGCGAAGACCAAATCCAAAACGCCCTTATCAAATTACTACCAAAGAAGGCAGTCCTCTACCTATTGCATATTTACAACTCTGTTCTAAGACTCGGCCATTTCCCCCATCAATGGAAACTAGCTGTCATCACCATGATCCATAAGACGGGGAAGCCAAATCATTGCCCGGACTCCTACAGGCCCATAAGTCTCCTCTCCGGCTTTGGAAAGCTGTTTGAGCGCCTCCTTCTCTCCAAGCTTTTCAAGTGTAAGAACTTTGCGGAAGCCATACCAGAACACCAGTTTGGCTTTCGCCCAGAACACAGTTCGGAACAGCAAGTGTTGAGGGTCACGCAACACATCCTGAGAGCATTTGAAGAAAAGGAACACTGCTCGGCCATCTTTTCGGACTTCTCGCTGGCTTTCGATAGGGTTTGGCATGAGGGACTTTTACAAAAACTTTCCAAGATTGTCCCTAAACAACTACACAAAGTCCTCACCAGCTACCTCCAAAACAGGACTTTCAAGGTGAAAGGAACTGGTGGAATCAGATCCAGGCTTGGTTCCATCAGTGCTGGAGTGCCCCAAGGGAGCATCCTCGGCCCAATCCTATACTCGATCTACACCTCTGACATGCCACTCCCAGATGCAGTTCCCATTATCTCCAGGAACTGTACTCTTACCCCGACCAAGCTCCTTCTAGCCACATATGCAGACGATACAGCGGTACTTATGTCACACAAACAGCCAAAGGAACACGCAAAGCATCTGCAAGCATACCTCAACGTCATCTCCGAATGGGCAAACAAATGGCGCATGACCTTCAATGTTAAAAAATGCGCCCACGTCTCCTTCTTTTCTGGACAAAATATGACCCAAACCAACCAGACGAAACTCCACCTCAATGGACAGATCATACCTCAGGCTAACAAATACAAATACCTTGGGGTCACATTGGATAGGAAAATAAAGATGAGCCTTCACATTTCCCTCCTTTGCATAAGGCTGAGGGCTAGGGCAAAGAGTCTTGAGTGGCTAATTGGTCCGCACAGCCCCCTACCCAAACCCACCAAGGCTACGCTGATTAAGCAGCTTATTATCCCCATCTGGCAACATGCCATCCCGGTCTGGGCATCGCTGGCCTCAGATTCGGCAGTGATGAAGGTCCAATCTGCCACAAACGCCATTATAAGACGATCACTGGAAGCGGGTAGGCACACCACTAATAAGGTCCTAGCCAGCACCTTCAACATTAAAACACTTGAGGAGATTTATGGAGCACAAAGTGCTAGACTCGCTAGACAAAAAAACAAAGACCCAGACTATCCAAACAAGTCCTGGATCATTACAATGACAATGGCAACGGACAAAACAAGCGAGTCCCACCGAAATCCTGCACTATCCCGACTCTCCTTAGGCTTGAGATAAAGAAGGAGAACGAAGGCTCCAACAGTGATGTATCCAGGACCAAATACGTACACCCAAACCTTTCCAGCAAAGGGATTGACCGCCTAGGTGAGAGGGCTATAAACTGGACTAGGAGATCTTTCATACATGGAGAAATTACCCGCGAAAGGGCTGCTAGGATGGTACGAGGCCAACCCCTATCTATCAGGCGACTTGTCCTACCAGACGAAATAATCCTAACAGGGGAAAAATACTTCCCACCACCTGTCATCGACCTGCTAAACAGCGAAGGATCCTCCTCCGAACCCCATGACTGATCACAATTTTTCTCCCTGGGGACCTAACGCTAGCCCCTCCGGGACTGCCTCTCCAAAACACAAACCGATGCAGCTTAACCCGTGACTACTCACTGGCTCCTCCGTAGAAACTCCTCCCATATTCCAGCATCGGCGATGATTGTATGGTGTGTGTGTGTGGGTGTGTTCCAACGCTGCCTCAAATCTCCCGGCAACGATGCATTTTAATAGAGGGGGCGATCAAAATTGTCAGACACAGAAACAAGATCGCACAGCCACTGCTCCTGCTTGAGGAATATATCACCTGTGCCTTCTCTCCTCTGGCTACAAAATGGGATATTTCTGGAACAGGCCACCCACAGTTCGCTCGGCCATCCACTACCAAACTTGACGATGTTCCATGTCCTAGATCGTCGGCAACCTGAAACGAGAAAAGAAGATACAAAAATCTTACAAGGGGTTCTACATCAAAGTGCTATTGGAACTCATCTTATTATATCTCCTCCTTCAAAGCTCCTGTCCAATGATGACCTTCCTCCTGCTTCTCTTGCTCCAAATGTTCCTGGACATTGTTCCTGGAAAGAAAAGAGAAAAATAAAATTAATCCTGACGCCGCTAAAACCAAACAAAATTTAGCCTACTTACCTTTTCTTTGACCCTTCACGAACGTGCAAAGCCTGGAGGAATAAAGGGCAAATTGAAATAAGACCCTGGATCATGGGAAAACACATATATATATTTACCTGGAAATTGCCATCCCACGCTGCCGACACCGAGGAACTGAAATGATGGAAAATTGAAATTAATACGCTCCAAATATCCCCCCTGAAGGGAATTGATGCCTGAGAAGCTATTGCACTTCCAAAGGATGGCACCTGCTCCAGGATCATCTGCGTACCTGTCTGCTCAATGTCGTCCCAAATTGCTGTCTTTTAATCTTGTCTTGAAGTCCTCATTGTTTACATGTTTTCAATGTTTACATAATCATCCGTCTTCTTCTTAATACTGCATTCCATGTTTTTGATCCAAAAATTTCCTATTAACGACGCTGGCTGCCGACTTACCAACTATCTGTGATACTCACCTGTGATAACCCTTATCCACTTGACGACCTCCACTGGATTCACCTGAAAACGTACCTGATTAGCTTAAGGAAAAACACCGACAATTGGAAGACTAATAAGAAGAAGAAACCATAACAAAACTTACCCTCAAAGACGACACGACCCGATGCACCAGAAAGACGACGCCCTTGAACACGCCAACCGGCAAAATCCCCTGTCCCACAATGCTGTCCCTCAATGTGTTGTCCTAAATGTCTCCCTGAAATGCAAAAACTCACAAACTCTTAAATTGTCTTCCTATATTTACCCATTTCTGCGATGAGTGCTGCCAACCTGCCCGGCCTGGTGGTCGGAGTTGCCACCTGGGGCAAAGCACCAGAAACGAGAGCTGCCAACTGGTCCCGCCTGGCATATGGAGTTGCCACCTAGCGCCAAGACGACCATGGGACGAATGCGACCCGACGACCCCAGAAACAACAACAGGAGAAAGTGCTCTCTCCAGGAGCCCGCCAATTTCATGGAAAGTCTCCCGGAACAAAAGTTGCCCTCTGGGTAATACTCCGGGAGACTTTTCTCTTCCCAGCATTCTCACAACCATTTGGGCCCTGGAGCAGCGAGGACTGGTCTTAAACCAGCCCGCCAAATCTTTGAAATTTGAATTTGAATTTGTTTAAAGTGTAAAACGCCAAGTAAAAGTTATTTGTAAAATTCATACAATTCCTTTAAAAGAAAACAAATAAACAAAAAAACACATATAAAAAAAAAAAACAAGTTGAACTGACTTATTAATTAAAAGGAGACTTAAAAAGGAGATATGGAGGACACAAGGACAGAAATACAAAAGGAGATGGACAATTTCAACCTGGACAACATCGAGCCATTTACTTCGTTGGACTCCTTTGAGATGGCCATGATCTGCAGGCCTTATGGTGGTGAGTCCACTGAGAAAATTGAACTTTCTTCCCCCTATTCGGGGCGTCACCCAGGATCCTCATTGCAATCATCAGATGATTCCTGCGTGATTGTGTGTGACGCCAATTTAAGGACTCCCCCCACTGACCCCTCTTCAAAAGCGAAGAGCCCGCCAAAAATAAATACAAATAAAATATCCCATACACACACACACAGCCAGATCCACTTTCCCTCTATGACCCCTCTTCCAAGGAGAAGAGCCCGCCAAAAATAAATGCAAATACACACACACACACACAGCCAGATCCACTTTCCCTCTATGACCCCTCTTCCAAGGCGAAGAGCCCGCCAAATGCAATAGATAAGAGTAATAAGACAACAGTTCCAATAAGCACACACCCCCATACACTCACACAAACACAGCCACACACACATACTGCACCACTTTCTTCTCCCTTGCCTATGGGGACTGAAATTGGCGCGAAGCAATGCACCCAAGCACACTCACAGACACACACACACTATACCCCACTTTCCTCTTCCCTGACTACGGGTCCTGAAATTGGCGCGAACATTGAAATACAAGCAACCAAGACCTTAGCTTCCGCCTTGCCCAAAAAAACAACAAGCCCTACAGCTGATCGTGAGCCACCTGTTGGTTCAAACACAGCCATAAACAAAAACAATAAACGGCTGTTGTCTTCCTCTCCAACTACGCTAACCAACGACATCAAGAGAGCCAACCGGGAGTTTGAACATGTTGCGCCCAAGTTGGACCAGCTGGCCCATCCAAACAACAACACAACAAAAAACAACAAATCGCCTATTAAAATTTTATCTGATGAGTTGTTGAGAAACTTTTTCTCACAACTTAAAGATAGCGATGCAAACCCCCCTCCCCCCAATGCCCCCAAAACCACATACAGCCAGATTTTGCAGCAGGAGCCCGAATATTCATCCCCCACCAGACTTGATGAATCAATCAAGTAAACCAGCCCCTAAAAAACCAACTCCGCTTAGAGCCAGCGAGTCCAGCTCGGCAGACATGGGCCCCGTGGTTTTTAATGTTAAAGCTACGGTCCACACCACGCCCAATCATAATCCTCAGGGTCCTGCACTGATGGATGTTTCCTCCCCCTTCCATTACAAGCCAGAAAAAACTCCTGTCTTCAAGAGTCTTTATGCCCAACGGCTCTACATGGAACGGGTGGAAGCAAGAGCTGAGGCCAATAGGGAAAAGGGAAACGGGGCCAGGGAAGGGGCCCAAATTAATGGAAACAGCAGCAATAAAAACAACAACATTAAAACTCCTACAGCGATGGCCCCTCCCATTGTCCCCCTTCGTAAGCACCCGGTCCCGCTAATGTCCTTGTCCTTGCCCTTCCGTCCGCCTACAAATGCCCTTGCATTGGCCCAATGCCACCGTTGCCAAACACATGGGCACAAAAAGGGCTCATGCAGACGAGCCTTCGTCTCTTACCCCGACCAAGCTCCTTCTACCCACATATGCAGACGATACAGCGGTACTTATGTCACACAAACAGCCAAAGGAACACGCAAAGCATCTGCAAGCATACCTCAACGTCATCTCCGAATGGGCAAACAAATGGCGCATGACCTTCAATGTTAAAAAATGCGCCCACGTCTCCTTCTTTTCTGGACAAAATATGACCCAAACCAACCAGACGAAACTCCTCCTCAATGGACAGATCATACCTCAGGCTAACAAATACAAATACCTTGGGGTCACATTGGATAGGAAAATAAATATGAGCCTTCACATTTCCCTCCTTTGCATAAGGCTGAGGGCTAGGGCAAAGAGTCTTGAGTGGTTAATTGGTCCGCACAGCCCCCTACCCAAACCCACCAAGGCTACGCTGATTAAGCAGCTTATTATCCCCATCTGGCAACATGCCATCCCGGTCCGGGCATCGCTGGCCTCAGATTCGGCAGTGATGAAGGTCCAATCTGCCACAAACGCCATTATAAGACAATCACTGGAAGCGGGTAGGCACACCACTAACAAGCTCCTAGCCAGTACCTTCAGCAATAAAACACTTGAGGAGATTTATGGAGCACAAAGTGCTAGACTCGCTAACGCCCTATTAATGCATATAAATCCGGCAGTGCAACACCTTGGCCTTAACCCAGTTACCCCCGTCAGCACAAAAAAACAGAGACCCAGACTATCCAAACAAGTCCTGGATAATTACAATGACAATGGCAACGGACAAAACAAGCGAGTCCCACCGAAATCCTGCACTATCCCGACTCTCCTTAGGCTTGAGATAAAGAAGGAGAACGAAGGCTCCAACAGTGATGTATCCAGGACCAAATACGTACACCCAAACCTTTCCAGCAAAGGGATTGACCGCCTAGGTGAGAGGGCTATAAACTGGACTAGGAGATCTTTCATACATGGGGAAATTACCCGCGAAAGGGCTGCTAGGATGGTACGAGGCCAACCCCTATCTATCAGGCGACTTGTCCTACCAGACGAAATAATCCTAACAGGGGAAAAATACTTCCCACCACCTGTCATCGACCTGCTAAACAGCGAAGGATCCTCCTCCGAACCCCATGACTGATCACAATTTTTCTCCCTGGGGACCTAACGCTAGCCCCTCCGGGACTGCCTCTCCAAAACACAAACCGATGCAGCTTAACCCGTGACTACTCACTGGCTCCTCCGTAGAAACTCCTCTCATATTCCAGCATCGGCGATGATTGTATGGTGTGTGTGTGTGGGTGTGTTCCAACGCTGCCTCAAATCTCCCGGCAACGATGCATTTTAATAGGGGGGGTCGATCAAAATTGTCAGACACAGAAACAAGATCGCACAGCCACTGCTCCTGCTTGAGGAATATTTATTACAAATTTGTCTGACTGCCAGTCTCAGGACATCATACTCACCTGTGCCTTCTCTCCTCTGGCTACGAAATGGGATATTTCTGGAACAGGCCACCCACAGTTCGCTCGGCCATCCACTACCAAACTTGACGATGTTTCCATGTCCTAGAGCGTCGGCAACCTGAAACGAGAAAAGAAGATACAAAAATCTTATAAGGGGTTCTACATCAAAGTGCTATTGGAACTCATCTTATTATATCTCCTCCTTCAAAGCTCCTGTCCAATGATGACCTTCCTCCTGCTTCTCTTGCTCCAAATGATCCTAACCACGAGCGCCCATTCTTGCTGGACATTGTTCCTGGAAAGAAAAGAGAAAAATAAAATTAATCCTGACGCCGCTAAAACCAAACAAAATTTAGCCTACTTACCTTTTCTTTGACCCTTCACGAACGTGCAAAACCTGGAGGAATAAAGGGCAAATTGAAATAAGACAGGATCATGGGAAAACACATATATATATTTACCTGGAAATTGCCATCCCACGCTGCCGACACCGAGGAACTGAAATGATGGAAAATTGAAATTAATACGCTCCAAATATCCCCCCTGAAGGGAATTGATGCCTGAGAAGCTATTGCACTTCCAAAGGATGGCACCTGTTCCAGGATCATCTGCGTACCTGTCTGCTCAATGTCGTCCCAAATTGCTGTCTTTTAATCTTGTCTTGAAGTCCTCATTGTTTACATGTTTGCAATGTTTACATAATCATCCGTCTTCTTCTTAATACTGCATTCCATGTTTTTGATCCAAAAATTTCCTATTAACGACGCTGACTGCCGACTTACCAACTATCTGTGATACTCACCTGTGATAACCCTTATCCACTTGACGACCTCCACTGGATTCACCTGCAAACGTACCTGATTAGCTTAAGGAAAAACACCGACAATTGGAAGACTAATAAGAAGAAGAAACCATAACAAAACTTACCCTCAAAGACGATACGACCCGATGCACCAGAAAGACGACGCCCTTGAACACGCCAACCGGCAAAATCCCCTGTCCCACAATGCCGTCCCTCAATGTGTTGTCCTAAATGTCTCCCTGAAATGCAAAAACTCACAAACTCTTAAATTTTCTTCCTATATTTACACATTTCTGCGATGAGTGCTGCCAACCTGCCCGGCCTGGTGGTCGGAGTTGCCACCTGGGGCAAAGCACCAGAAACGAGAGCTGCCAACTGGTCCCGCCTGGCATATGGAGTTGCCACCTAGCGCCAAGACGACCATGGGACGAATGCGACCCGACGACCCCAGAAACAACAACAGGAGAAAGTGCTCTCTCCAGGAGCCCGCCAATTTCATGGAAAGTCTCCCGGAACAAAAGTTGCCCTCTGGGTAATACTCCGGGAGACTTTTCTCTTCCCAGCATTCTCACAACCATTTGGGCCCTGGAGCAGCGAGGACTGGTCTTAAACCAGCCCGCCAAATCTTTGAAATTTGAATTTGAATTTGTTTAAAGTGTAAAACGCCAAGTAAAAGTTAGTTGTAAAATTCATACAATTCCTTTAAAAGAAAACAAATAAAAAAAAACACATTAAAAAAAAAACAAGTTGAAGTGACTTATTAATTAAAAGGAGACTTAAAAAGGAGATATGGAGGACACAAGGACAGAAATACAAAAGGAGATGGACAATTTCAACCTGGACAACATCGAGCCATTTACTTCGTTGGACTCCTTTGAGATGGCCATGATCTACAGGCCTTATGGTGGTGAGTCCACTGAGAAAATTGAACTTTCTTCCCCCTATTCGGGGCGTCACCCAGGATCCTCATTGCAATCATCAGATGATTCCTGCGTGATTGTGTGTGACGCCAATTTAAGGACTCCCCCCGCTGACCCCTCTTCAAAAGCGAAGAGCCCGCCAAAAATAAATACAAATAAAATATCCCATACACACACACACACACAGCCAGATCCACTTTCCCTCTATGACCCCTCTTCCAAGGAGAAATGCCCGCCAACAATAAATGCAAATACACACACACACACACAGCCAGATCCACTTTCCCTCTATGACCCCTCTTCCAAGGCGAAGAGCCCGCCAAATGCAATAGATAAGAGTAATAAGACAACAGTTCCAATAAGCACACACCCCCATACACTCACACAAACACAGCCACACACACATACTGCACCACTTTCTTCTCCCTTGCCTATGGGGACTGAAATTGGCGCGAAGCAATGCACCCAAGCACACTCACAGGCACACACACTATACCCCACTTTCCTCTTCCCTGACTACGGGTCCTGAAATTGGCGCGAACATTGAAATACAAGCAACCAAGACCTTAGCTTCCGCCTTGCCCAAAAAAACAACAAGCCCTACAGCTGATCGTGAGCCACCTGTTGGTTCAAACACAGCCATAAACAAAAACAATAAACGGCTGTTGTCTTCCTCTCCAACTACGCTAACCAACGACATCAAGAGAGCCAACCGGGAGTTTGAACATGTTGCGCCCAAGTTGGACCAGCTGGCCCATCCAAACAACAACACAACAAAAAACAACAAATCGCCTATTAAAATTTTATCTGATGAGTTGTTGAGAAACTTTTTCTCACAACTTAAAGATAGCGATGCAAACCCCCCTCCCCCCAATGCCCCCAAAACCACATACAGCCAGATTTTGCAGCAGGAATATTCATCCCGAATATTCATCCCCCACCAGACCCGCCAAACTCGCCACAATGAATCAATCAAGTAAACCAGCCCCTAAAAAACCAACTCCGCTTAGAGCCAGCGAGTCCAGCTCGGCAGACATGGGCCCCGTGGTTTTTAATGTTAAAGCTACGGTCCACACCACGCCCAATCATAATCCTCAGGGTCCTGCACTTATGGATGTTTCCTCCCCCTTCCATTACAAGCCAGACGAAAAACAACAACATTAAAACTCCTACAGCGATGGCCCCTCCCATTGTCCCCCTTCGTAAGCCCCCGGTCCCGCTAATGTCCTTGTCCTTGCCCTTCCGTCCGCCTACGAATGCCCTTGCATTGGCCCAATGCCACCGTTGCCAAAAACATGGGCACAAAAAGGGCTCATGCAGACGAGCCTTCGTCTGCATGAAGTGTGCTGGGCAGCACCCCACCACAGCCTGCAAAAAGCCCAGACATGTACCCCCTCGATGCTGCAACTGTGGGGGTCGGCACATAAGTGCCTATAAGGGTTGTAGGGTCTTCCAGGAGGTGAAGAGAAGAGCGGCCCAGGATACCCTCCGCCCGGTTGCTCCGCCTGAGCGTCAGCGGAGTCACCGCCCACTAAAGAAGGACGTGGGTCCCTCCCAGAACCGAAACGAGCCGAGCAACAACAACTACTGGACTATCCTTCAAAATGACGAAATGACTCCTACCCCCCACCATCCAATTAAACAACGGCCCAACAAGGACCCGCGCCACCACTCGACAAGGCAACTGCAAAAATCCCCCCATCACAGGTCAAGGATGGCCCAAACAAATCCGGACCGAAGGCTAAACCAGCAACGGCAACATCCAACGGAACAGCGCAGCAACTACAACCCATTTAGGCAACAGAGGCGACCAAATCCGGCAGAGGCGCATCTGGCTCGCTTTCAGGAGAGGCTCCAACTGGAGCAAGAGGGAAAGGAGCGCCCCCAACGGCTTCGAGGGCAGGGATGGCCAACTCCTCAGGAGAGTTTGATCCAAAAACGGACTGGCGCAGCTCTCAAAAACTCGCGCCAATCCAGTGTAAAATCCCAGCTGCACTGGCACAAGCTGCTGGAGAAACTGGCATTCACCCACGAGGCTGCCCAGTCCAAGCTGCTGGAAAAAGTGGCTTCTATCGAGAAAAAAATAAATAAATTGTCAACACTGTTTATTAAAATTACAAATATGTTTGACATAACAGAGGCCTCACCGGACAATGACTTTCTAGCCAACTTATCCTGCTCTATCTAGACAATCGAAATGGCTTAAATAACAGCCTAGACGCCAATGACTGTTCCTATGCCTAAAGCTCCCAAGAGCTTAAAGATTGTCTCCTGGAACGCTGGGGACATCCATAGCAAAATTGATGATGCAGAGGGGGTGCTGCGACAATAATTCGTAGCGACCTTGCCCATTCGGTCCTTGTACCTAGAAATGAAGAAGCGGTACAAATCTGCCCTATTGCCGTACAAAATGTCATACTTGCCTCCAACTATTGCCCACCATCTGTGAAATGGCAAAACGACGATTTTCCTCGCCTCCTCAAAGGGATCGACCAACTATGTAATCCACAATCACTGAGGTTTATCATTGCGGGGGACTGGAATGCGAAAAACCAGATGTGGGGAAACGCTCGTAGCTGCAACAGAGGGAAATTGTTAGCGGAAGCAGTCCAAGCAAAAAACAGATATAACATACTTGCTACAGGAGAGGCCACTTGTTATCCCTTTAACAAAAAGGCAAATCCCTCGGCAATAGATTTTGCCGTGTATTCGGGTTTCCTCCCTACCCACATCTCCATCTCATTGGTATCCGAATTATCCTCTGACCATGTCCCACTCATCATCAATGCGGCACTGGGCAAAACTCCTTTAATCAGTCCAGATGTCGAACAGGCTGCGCCAAGACCTCCTCCCCTCCCACGAGGATCTCACAGAATCAAAGCATTCAGGGACCATCTGGAAAAATACATTCTTTTAAATACTGAAATAAACAGTGGGGAGGATATTGAAGACTGCGTTGGCATCTTACTTAAAAACATTGAGAGCGCTGCTTTACACGCCACTCCCACCGCAAACAACGCCTCCCGATATTCGACCAAACATCCTTCTCGTCACACGACTAAGCTTGATAAACCAGCCAGCATCCTTCTTCAGCTATTGCAAGCATGTTTCTCCAAAATGAAAGAGGATCCCTCACCTGAAAATAAAGCAAAGTTTTCCAGAGTAAGAAACAAGTTTAAAAAAGCAATTAAAAGACTAAAACAAGCCCAGGTAAACCGCATGCTCCTCAATCTTGACCCTGAAGATAGATACAACATGGCCAAGATTTGGAAAATTACCAGGCACATCAAAAGTCAACCCCAATCTGACCATCCTCTCAAGATCCCAGTACAGTCCAGGTCCTCTGGACACTCGCCAGCTTCCTCCGACCACATATGGACCCGTTCCTCTAAAGAAAAGGCGGACGCCTTCGTCAAACACCTGGAGGATAGGTTCTCCCCCAAAATGACCACTCTGGAACAGGAAAGAATTGCTATAATAAATGATCTTAATGATTTCTATGCACACTCACCTTCTCTCCCCTCGGCCCCGATTTTCTTCAGGCTGGAGGAGCTCCAAACACAGATTGCTGCTCTGGCGACCGCGAAGAGCCCTGGGGAAGACCAAATCCAAAACGCCCTTATCAAATTACTACCAAAGAAGGCAGTCCTCTACCTATTGCATATTTACAACTCTGTTCTAAGACTCGGCCATTTCCCCCATCAATGGAAACTAGCTGTCATCACCATGATCCATAAGACGGGGAAGCCAAATCATTGCCCGGACTCCTACAGGCCCATAAGTCTCCTCTCCGGCTTTGGAAAGCTGTTTGAGCGCCTCCTTCTCTCCAAGCTTTTCAAGTGTAAGAACTTTGCGGAAGCCATACCAGAACACCAGTTTGGCTTTCGCCCAGAACACAGTTCGGAACAGCAAGTGTTGAGGGTCACGCAACACATCCTGAGAGCATTTGGAGGAAAGGAACACTGCTCGGCCATCTTTTTGGACTTCTCGCAGGCTTTCGATAGGGTTTGGCATGAGGGACTTTTACAAAAACTTTCCAAGATTGTCCCTAAACAACTACACAAAGTCCTCACCAGCTACCTCCAAAACAGGACTTTCAAGGTGAAAGGAACTGGTGGAATCAGATCCAGGCTTGGTTCCATCAGTGCTGGAGTGCCCCAAGGGAGCATCCTCGGCCCAATCCTATACTCGATCTACACCTCTGACATGCCACTCCCAGATGCAGTTCCCATTATCTCCAGGAACTGTACTCTTACCCCGACCAAGCTCCTTCTAGCCACATATGCAGACGATACAGCGGTACTTATGTCACACAAACAGCCAAAGTAACACGCAAAGCATCTGCAAGCATACCTCAACGTCATCTCCGAATGGGCAAACAAATGGCGCATGACCTTCAATGTTAAAAAATGCGCCCACGTCTCCTTCTTTTCTGGACAAAATATGACCCAAACCAACCAGACGAAACTCCTCCTCAATGGACAGATCATACCTCAGGCTAACAAATACAAATACCTTGGGGTCACATTGGATAGGAAAATAAATATGAGCCTTCACATTTCCCTCCTTTGCATAAGGCTGAGGGCTAGGGCAAAGAGTCTTGAGTGGCTAATTGGTCCGCACAGCCCCCTACCCAAACCCACCAAGGCTACGCTGATTAAGCAGCTTATTATCCCCATCTGGCAACATGCCATCCCGGTCTGGGCATCGCTGGCCTCAGATTCGGCAGTGATGAAGGTCAAATCTGCCACAAACGCCATTATAAGACGATCACTGGAAGCGGGTAGGCACACCACTAATAAGGTCCTAGCCAGCACCTTCAACATTAAAACACTTGAGGAGATTTTTTTGCGCGGTTCCCACTGCATACGTACAGCCCACCTCCCGTCCAACCGACCGAGGGACGCTGCCGCGTAACGTACGGCTCGAATCGCGGGAATAGATCCGAGATAGATAAGCGAGGATTAGGAGAAAGATATTACGAGGAAGAGTGTTGCATAGATAAGGCGGTTAATATAAGCGATTTAAGATTGTTAGTAGAGCAAAGTGATAAGATGTGGTAGAGACCATTGTAGTCCGAACATAATACCCTGAACGGATCGTGTTGGGCATATGTCGAACTACAATGGCTGAGGAGTAGAGGACGAAAGTTTCTGGTCCTTCTACTAGGAATGTTAAAGTTTAAACGTGTTAGTAAATGCTGGCTGTCTATATTTACATAAATAAGATTATATAGAAACATGACACCCAGCATCGTTCTACGATTTGTTAATGTTGGTAAGTTGATTAGTAAAAGTCTACTATGATAAGAGGGGAGGTAAAGATTTGCATCCCAATTAAGTCCCCTAAGAGCAAAAGAAAGGAAGTTTTTTTGTACAGATTCAATGTGATCTTGGTGTACTCCATATTGAGGACTCCAGACACAGGATCCATAGTCAAGAATCGGACGGACCAGTGATGTATATAACGTTTTAGTTATGTACGGGTCATTAAATTCTTTTGACCATCTTTTAATAAAACCAAGCACACCCATAGCTTTATTAACCATGGTAGATACATGGTCGGTAAATTTAAGTCTCAAATCTAATAGGACACCTAGATCGTTAACCTGAGTTAATCGTTCTAAGGCGTTCCCATAGAGAAAGTACATAGCCTGGTGAGGACTAGATCGGTAAAAAGACATAAGTTTACATTTCGATCCATTAAGCTTTAGGTTATTTGCTAAACACCAATTTTTAAGTTTATCCAAATCGGATTGAAGTCTAGACTGGGCGCTAGTGAATTTATACTGAAGGCATAGCTTAACGTCATCAGCGTACATAAGTACAAGTGAATTAGTTAAGGCAAGGGGCAAGTCGTTAATAAACAGAGTAAAAAGTAGGGGTCCAAGATGGCTTTCTTGGGGCACCCCTGATGTGGCGCGGACTACACGCGAGGTAACATCTTTAAAGAAAACACGTTGGGTTCTCCCTGATAAGTAGCTCGAAATCCACATAAGAAGATCAGTTGGGAATCCCAAAAGACTGAGTTTACTTATAAGAAGCGAATGGTTAACAGAGTCAAATGCTTTACTGAAGTCAGTGTATATGACGTCTGTTTGTAAGCCATTCCGGAAGCCATCCGTGATAAAAGATGTTAGCTCCAATAAGTTGGTAGTGGTGGAGCGGCGCTTCATGAAGCCATGCTGGCACGGAGTTATTAATGAACTACATAGGTGTTGCAAATGTGGAGTGATAAGTTTTCAAAAAGCTTTGGAATTGCTGACAATTTAGAGATGCCTCTATAATTAGCAGCGTCGAATTTTTTCCCTTTTTTATGCAGCGGAATAATGAAGGATTCCTTCCACATAAGGGGAAAGATCGAAGTTTCCAGCGATAGATTAAAGAGTTTAACAAGCGGTTTGCACAGTGCCTCGGCGCAGTACTTCAGAACACAGCCTGGTACTCCATCAGGGCCTGGCGAATACACGGGCTTAACCTTAAGAAGATCCGATAACACACCACTTTGATCGAAAGATGGGCAAAATATAAGGTTGGCTGATTGGATATTATAAGTGTAAGGCTGAGCTAAACTGCTGCTAGGTGAATAGGTAGTTTGAAAAAACTGTGCAAAGAGATCGGCCATTGCCTGATCGGTGTTCGCATAAGAGTTCTCAAACGTAAGCAGAGGGGGAAAAGATAAATGTTTACGCTTAGTGTTTACAAAGGTATAAAACTGCTTCGGATCCTGAGTAAACTGAATCCTGCAGCGGCGAATATAACTCCTATAACATTCTGCGTTATGCACGGTGAAATTGGACCGAGCTACTAAGTATCTTGAATAACTAACTGTACTGCCAGATAATCTATGTTTATTTAAAAGTCTACTCATACTATTCTTTAAATTTATAAGGTGCCTTGTATACCAAGGCGGATTCGTTGAAGCGGACGGATATTTTCACGGCACGCAAGCGTCGAAAAATATGTTCAAAGTGTAATAAAATTTTTGTAATGCGATGATTATATCCTCGCATGCCAGTAAATCAGACCAATCAAATTCCAAAATTAACTTGTTTAATTTCATAAAGTCAGCCTTACGAAAGAAACGAACTTTCTGAGATTTAACTGTAGACTTAAGGTCAAAAAAGTAATTATTTTCGATTGAAACCTCAAGAGTGGGATGATATGGATCCTCAGGGTTAGAAAGGAGCAAAGTTCTGGAAAGAGTAATTCCATCAGGATCAGAAACGAAACATAAGTCCAACAGCCGACCTAAAGAATTTCTAACGTGGTTAATTTGCCCGAGTGACATGTCGAACATGCCCTCAGGGAAGTCATGGTGGGAGTTAAGCTGTAAAGACGGTGAATTATCAACATTTGACCACATAAGTTCTGGGATATTAAAGTCACCCAGAGCTATCAGCTGGTCACCATCAGACAGACGATCGACAACCAAACGAATAGCGGACAAATGTTTCCAGTAAGTTGGCGGTTCGGACGAAGGTGGTATGTACGAACAGGTAACATACAAAGATTGATCGGACAAAGTAATTTTGATGCAAAGAAATTCAATGTCACCAAACTCTTGTGATTTTACCTCTTCAGAAGCGAATTTGGAGTCTACAGAAATTAGCACTCCTCCTCCCCTTCGCAAAGTTCTATCACATCTAAAAGTGGTGTACCTACTAGGAAAAACTTCGGAGCTTAAGATCTCCGGCTTTAACCAAGTTTCTGTAAATACAATAATGTGGGATGCAAAAGAAGAACCATCAGAATACAGTTTGGGAAGTTTACTACGTAACCCTCTTGTATTCTGATAGGTAAGTGTCAATGAAGACATTAGTTTTTTGAGATTGAGGAAGATGAGGTGGAAGGTTGATCAGTGGCCTTAACATGTGGGAGTTTTACACCCACAGGTTTGGTTATCTTTTTTTTCACCGTACTTGGCTGATGTTCTTGGACGAAAATGTTCTCTGGCCAAAAGCTGGCGGAACAGATCGTCTTGAACATCTGCAAGGGCACACGTATTTTGAAAGATGACGTGTGCCTGGTGTAAGAATATTTGAATTTTGTAATATCCACCACCTTTATGTCGGCTTTTGCTTTGGCTTTGATGTAAGCCGAGATATCAATCTCCGAAGTATCAGGGGCAAGCCGGGAAACAAAAATGTGTTTTGATGGTGGGATCACCTGCAAGGGTTTTGGTGCCGCCGTAACTAATACTGCGGCATCAGTGCGTACCGGGGGTCCGGACGGTTTATTACCCTGTTTGGTGACTGTTACAGGAGTTTGAATTATTGGGTCTGGGATCACTTGAAGCGATGCCACAGAGGACATATCGGACAATTGCTCATTGAGTCCGAGACATTCGGAAGCCGAATTTTTCTCAGGACCGGCCCTTGGGGTGGCCAGAGATATAAGCGACTGCATAGTTGTCGGCTGAGCAGGCTGAAGATTATTCGACCCGAGCACATCACTAAAAGCGAATTTCTTACGCTTTGGAGACTCATTTAGTAGTTGAAGACTACTAAACTGTGTATCAAGCGCACAGAGTTGGTCATTAATTTTTCGAAAACCACTAATCAACTCCTTGAAACCGCTTTTAGTCTGCCTCATGAACGACCTCATTTCGTCCTGAACGGCACGACAACCGTCACAGCAAAAGTGGAGTCCAGACCTACGCGAGATTGCATCCGACACTGAGGCCGTGAACCCGGCACACTTAGCGTGTAAAACGTTTTCACAGAGCCAGCAATGGATGGTAGGCTGGGAAGACGAGATTGTCTTATTGCAAGACTTTAATGCACAGACCAATTTAAAATCCATAATTATTAAAAATTTGAATAATTAATTTATTAAAAATTATTTAAAATTAAATAATTAATTTATTAAAAATTATTAAAAATTTAAATAATTAGATTATTAAAATTTATTAAAAAAATTAATAATTAATTTAAAAATATTATTTTATTTTATTAATGAGGAACCTTGAACCACTATACCAAGGAAACGAGAAAGGGAGATTAAAGAGAGCAGTTAGTGCAAGTCAGTAAGATTTAAAGAAATAGAGATAAGAATCTCTATTGAGCGAGAGTAGAAGCAAAAGAATAGCAACAACACCGTAGGAGATGAAGAAGCAGAGCATGGCTATGTTTGGAAAGTAAATTAAATAAATAATTATTTTACCTCCAAATATATCACTGCACACGCGTAGCGATACGGATCTAAAAAATTGCAATTTGTTTTTATATCAGTAAAGAAATAAACACCGATTGTTTATAGAAAGCTTATTGCAATGTTTACAAAAACGTAGTGCGCGCAAAAAAAACACGTCCGTCCGCTTTAAGATAAAGAGAGGAAGTGAGCATAAAGTTTATGGAGCACAAAGTGCTAGACTCGCTAACGCCCTATTAATGCATATAAATCCGGCAGCGCAACACCTTGGCCTTAACCCAGTTACCCCCGTCAGCACAAAAAAACAAAGACCCAGACTATCCAAACAAGTCCTGGATCATTACAATGACAATGGCAACGGACAAAACAAGCGAGTCCCACCGAAATCCTGCACTATCCCGACTCTCCTTAGGCTTGAGATAAAGAAGGAGAACGACAGTGATGTATCCAGGACCAAATACGTGCACCCAAACTTTTACAGCAAAGGGATTGACCGCCTAGGTGAGAGGGCTATAAACTGGACTAGGAGATCTTTCATACATGGGGAAATTACCCGCGAAAGGGCTGCTAGGATGGTACGAGGCCAACCCCTATCTATCAGGCGACTTGTCCTACCAGACGAAATAATCCTTACAGGGGAAAAATACTTCCCACCACCTGTCATCGACCTGCTAAACAGCGAAGGATCCTCCTCCGAACCCCATGACTGATCACAATTTTTCTCCCTGGGGACCTAACTCTAGCCCCTCCGGGACTGCCTCTCCAAAACACAAACCGATGCAGCTTAACCCGTGACTACTCACTGGCTCCTCCGTAGAAACTCCTCCCATATTCCAGCATCGGCGATGATTGTATGGTGTGTGGGTGTGTTCCAACGCTGCCTCAAATCTCCCGGCAACGGGAATCAAAATTGTCAGACACAGAAACAAGATCGCACAGCCACTGCTCCTGCTTGAGGAATATATATTACAAATTTGTCTGACTGCCAGTCTCAGGACATCATACTCACCTGTGCCTTCTCTCCTCTGGCTACAAAATGGGATATTTCTGGAACAGGCCACCCACAGTTCGCTCGGCCATCCACTACCAAACTTAACGATGTTCCATGTCCTAGAGCGTCGGCAACCTGAAACGAGAAAAGAAGATACAAAAATCTTATAAGGGGTTCTACATCAAAGTGCTATTGGAACTCATCTTATTATATCTCCTCCTTCAAAGCTCCTGTCCAATGATGACCTTCCTCCTGCTTCTCTTGCTCCAAATGATCCTAACCACGAGCGCCCATTCTTGCTGGACATTGTTCCTGGAAAGAAAAGAGAAAAATAAAATTAATCCTGACGCCGCTAAAACCAAACAAAATTTAGCCTACTTACCTTTTCTTTGACCCTTCACGAACGTGCAAAACCTGGAGGAATAAAGGGCAAATTGAAATAAGACCCTGGATCATGGGAAAACACATATATATATTTACCTGGAAATTGCCATCCCACGCTGCCGACACCGAGGAACTGAAATGATGGAAAATTTAAATTAATACGCACCAAATATCCCCCCTGAAGGGAATTGATGCCTGAGAAGCTATTGCACTTCCAAAGGATGGCACCTGCTCCAGGATCATCTGCGTACCTGTCTGCTCAATGTCGTCCCAAATTGCTGTCTTTTAATCTTGTCTTGAAGTCCTCATTGTTTACATGTTTTCAATGTTTACATAATCATCCGTCTTCTTCTTAATACTGCATTCCATGTTTTTGATCCAAAAATTTCCTATTAACGACGCTGACTGCCGACTTACCAACTATTTGTGATACTCACCTTTGATAACCCTTATCCACTTGACGACCTCCACTGGATTCACCTGCAAACGTACCTGATTAGCTTAAGGAAAAACACCGACAATTGGAAGACTAATAAGAAGAAGAAACCATAACAAAACTTACCCTCAAAGACGACACGACCCGATGCACCAGAAAGACGACGCCCTTGTCCCACAATGTCCCTTGTCCCACAATGCCGTCCCTGAATGTGTTGTCCTAAATGTCTCCCTGAAATGCAAAAACTCACAAACTCATAAATTTTCTTCCTATATTTACCCATTTCTGCGATGAGTGCTGCCAACCTGCCCGGCCTGGTGGTCGGAGTTGCCACCTGGGGCAAAGCACCAGAAACGAGAGCTGCCAACTGGTCCCGCCTGGCATATGGAGTTGCCACCTAGCGCCAAGACGACCATGGGACGAATGCGACCCGACGACCCCAGAAACAACAACAGGAGAAAGTGCTCTCTCCAGGAGCCCGCCAATTTCATGGAAAGTCTCCCGGCACAAAAGTTGCCCTCTGGGTAATGTTTACCCTCTGGGTTTGTTTAAAGTGTAAAACGCCAAGTAAAAGTTATTTGTAAAATTCATACAATTCCTTTAAAAGAAAACAAATAAAAAAAAAAACACATTAAAAAAAAAAAACAAGTTGAAGTGACTTATTAATTAAAAGGAGACTTAAAAAGGAGATATGGAGGACACAAGGACAGAAATACAAAAGGAGATGGACAATTTCAACCTGGACAACATCGAGCCATTTACTTCGTTGGACTCCTTTGAGATGGCCATGATCTGCAGGCCTTATGGTGGTGAGTCCACTGAGAAAATTGAACTTTCTTCCCCCTATTCGGGGCGTCACCCAGGATCCTCATTGCAATCATCAGATGATTCCTGCGTGATTGTGTGTGACGCCAATTTAAGGACTCCCCCCGCTGACCCCTCTTCAAAAGCGAAGAGCCCGCCAAAAATAAATACAAATAAAATATCCCATACACACACACACACACAGCCAGATCCACTTTCCCTCTATGACCCCTCTTCCAAGGCGAAGAGCCCGCCAAATGCAATAGATAAGAGTAATAAGACAACAGTTCCAATAAGCACACACCCCCATACACTCACACAAACACAGCCACACACACATACTGCACCACTTTCTTCTCCCTTGCCTATGGGGACTGAAATTGGCGCGAAGCAATGCACCCAAACACACCCACAGTCACACACACATACTGCACCACTTTCTTCTCCCTTGCCTATGGGGACTGAAATTGGCGCGAAGCAATGCACCCAAGCACACTCACAGACACACACACTATACCCCACTTTCCTCTTCCCTGACTACGGGTCCTGAAATTGGCGCGAACATTGAAATACAAGCAACCAAGACCTTAGCTTCCGCCTTGCCCAAAAAAACAACAAGCCCTACAGCTGATCGTGAGCCACCTGTTGGTTCAAACACAGCCATAAACAAAAACAATAAACGGCTGTTGTCTTCCTCTCCAACTACGCTAACCAACGACATCAAGAGAGCCAACCGGGAGTTTGAACATGTTGCGCCCAAGTTGGACCAGCTGGCCCATCCAAACAACAACACAACAAAAAACAACAAATCGCCTATTAAAATTTTATCTGATGAGTTGTTGAGAAACTTTTTCTCACAACTTAAAGATAGCGATGCAAACCCCCCTCCCCCCAATGCCCCCAAAACCACATACAGCCAGATTTTGCAGCAGGAGCCCGAATATTCATCCCCCACCAGACCCGCCAAACTCGCCACAATGAATCAATCAAGTAAACCAGCCCCTAAAAAACCAACTCCGCTTAGAGCCAGCGAGTCCAGCTCGGCAGACATGGGCCCCGTGGTTTTTAATGTTAAAGCTACGGTCCACACCACGCCCAATCATAATCCTCAGGGTCCTGCACTGATGGATGTTTCCTCCCCCTTCCATTACAAGCCAGACGAAAAACAACAACATTAAAACTCCTACAGCGATGGCCCCTCCCATTGTCCCCCTTCGTAAGCCCCCGGTCCCGCTAATGTCCTTGTCCTTGCCCTTCCGTCCGCCTACGAATGCCCTTGCATTGGCCCAATGCCACCGTTGCCAAAAACATGGGCACAAAAAGGGCTCATGCAGACGAGCCTTCGTCTGCATGAAGTGTGCAGGGCAGCACCCCACCACAGCCTGCAAAAAGCCCAGACATGTACCCCCTCGATGCTGCAACTGTGGGGGTCGGCACATAAGTGCCTATAAGGGTTGTAGGGTCTTCCAGGAGGTGAAGAGAAGAGCGACCCAGGATACCCTCCGCCCGGTTGCTCCGCCTGAGCGTCAGCGGAGTCACCGCCCACTAAAGAAGGACGTGGGTCCCTCCCAGAACCGAAACGAGCCGAGCAACAACAACTACTGGACTATCCTTCAAAATGACGAAATGACTCCAACCCCCCACCATCCAATTAAACAACGGCCCAACAAGGACCCGCGCCACCACTCGACAAGGCAACTGCAAAAATCCCCCCATCACAGGTCAAGGATGGCCCAAACAAATCCGGACCGAAGGCTAAACCAGCAACGGCAACATCCAACGGAACAGCGCAGCAACTACAACCCATTTAGGCAACAGAGGCGACCAAATCCGGCAGAGGCGCATCTGGCTCGCTTTCAGGAGAGGTTCCAACTGGAGCAAGAGGGAAAGGAGCGCTCCCAACGGCTTCGAGGGCAGGGATGGCCAACTCCTCAGGAGAGTTTGATCCAAAAACGGACTGGCGCAGCTCTCAAAAACTCGCGCCAATCCAGTGTAAAATCCCAGCTGCACTGGCACAAGCTGCTGGAGAAACTGGCATTCACCCACGAGGCTGCCCAGTCCAAGCTGCTGGAAAAAGTGGCTTCTATCGAGAAAAAAATAAATAAATTGTCAACACTGTTTATTAAAATTACAAATATGTTTGACATAACAGAGGCCTCACCGGACAATGACTTTCTAGCCAACTTATCCTGCTCTATCCAGACAATCGAAATGGCTTCGATTTTAAATAACAGCCTAGACGCCAATGACTGTCCCTATGCCTAAAGCTCCCAAGAGCTTAAAGATTGTCTCCTGGAACGCTGGGGGCATCCATAACAAAATTGACGAGCTCTCAGCGTTCTTAAGGGGACGTGATGTTGACGTCCTGCTCGTCAGCGAAATTAGGACATGGACCATTGATATCCCTGGATACAAGGCTTACACTGCCCTAAATCCGGTGTCGCAGCGCAGAGGGGGTGCTGCGACAATAATTCGTAGCGACCTTGCCCATTCGGTCCTTGTACCTAGAAATGAAGAAGCGGTACAAATCTGCCCTATTGCCATACATAACTGTCATACTTGCCTCCATCTATTGCCCACCATCTGTGAAATGGCAAAACGACGATTTTCCTCGCCTCCTCAAAGGGATAGACCAACTATGTAATCCACAATCACTGAGGTTCATCATTGCGGGGGACTGGAATGCAAAAAACCAGATGTGGGGAAACGCTCGTAGCTGCAACAGAGGGAAATTGTTAGCGGAAGCAGTCCAAGCAAAAAACAAATATAACATACTTGCTACAGGAGAGGCCACTTGTTATCCCTTTAACAAAAAGGCAAATCCCTCGGCAATAGATTTTGCCGTGTATTCGGGTTTCCTCCCTACCCACATCTCCATCTCATCGGTATCCGAATTATCCTCTGACCATGTCCCACTCATCATCAATGCGGCACTGGGCAAAACTCCTTTAATCAGTCCAGATGTCGAACAGGCTGCGCCAAGACCTCCTCCCCTCCCACGAGGACCTCACAGAATCAAAGCATTCAGGGACCATCTGGAAAAATACATTCTTTTAAATACTGAAATAAACAGTGGGGAGGATATTGAAGACTGCGTTGCACAGTGGTTGCGCCCATAGGCCAAAAATAAAAAAAGTCATAACAACAAAAATATAGGAAAAGTAAACAAATCGCTTCTAAATTGTCCAAACTTCTTTGTGGCTTACTAGATTTGTCCGGAAAATTAACCGTTCTTCTTTAAAATAGAATTGAAGTTGAGTGAAGGTGTTTATTTTCACAGCGCAGTTTGCGCGCATCGCGAATTTTTCATAACAAAACCGAACTTTGAAGTGGTCAGATCATTTATTACGTATCCAAATTTAAAATATTTGTAATGGATTTTGAAGTTGAAAGTATTTTCTAAAATTTGAGATATTATACAAAATCGTACATGTTAAACTGTTCTTGTTATATTAATTTAAAAAAATACATGTTTTTTGTCTATTTTTTGAACGTCTTTTTCATGTTTAGTTAAAGTTTTAGTTGTGATGCCACAAAATGCCACAATTAAGTTATATACCAATGTGTTCGTCTGGCCCTTAAGGTAATAAATGTGTAAATTTTTTTTGCAGAAATTTGCAGATGTGCTTACAATCGTGAAAATTCTAACACCCTCTTAACTTTTTCAGGGTCAGTTTTGCACTACAAAAATTTATTTTCGCTTGTGGGGTTGTTGTTCTGTTGCTTTGTCCTTCGTCTTTTGAGTTTGTGTTTATTAATAGATTTGCATATAATAGTTTTGATTTATTTTTTGTTTATTCCATTGCTTTAAACTTTATTAAGTTCTTCTTATAAGTGTGTTTTCTCACGTTTATATGCTTTTAATGTATGGTGCAGCGAAGAGGGATTACAGAATTTTATGTTGATAAAGTCTTATAACTCTTTCTTTATACAAATATAAGTAAATATCAATATTTAGTTTGTTTTTTTAATAGTAAGACTTCCCTCAACTTAATAGTTACGTAAAACTTAGGGATTACAATTTAATGCTTATATTTAAAGGTCAAATATTTAATTTTAGTATTGGAAAAAAAATAATTTTATGAAAAATCGCGCCATTGGTTTGTACGGAAGCTATACGATACGATTTTTTTACAGTGTGTTTAGAATACTTTTATAGATTTTTGGAAAAAATTTCATTGCGATATCGCCACTAGAAATATTTTTGGCGCGGCACCATACAAGCCCAACCACTGTCGATGGTTCAGTTATATGGCAGCTATAGGATATAGTCGCCCGATCCTTATGAAATTTTGTAGATTAGATATTTTGACCAAATATAACATCTGTGGAGAGTCCCAACTCTCTAACTTAAAAAACACCAGCATTTTACGGCATTTCCGATCAATCAGTTATATGGAAGCTATAGGATATAGTGGTACGATCTGGTAAATTTTGTTTATAATATATTTATAATACTTTTCTAGATTAGTGGTGAAAGTTTCATAGCGATAGCATACCTAGAAGTATTTATGGCTGCGGTTCCATACAAGCCCGACCACTGTGCGTTGGCATCTTACTTAAAAACATTGAGAGCGCTGCTTTACACGCCACTCCCACCGCAAACAACGCCTCCCGATATTCGACCAAACATCCTTCTCGTCACACGACTAAGCTTGATAAACCAGCCAGCATCCTTCTTCAGCTATTGCAAGCATGTTTCTCCAAAATGAAATAGGATCCCTCACCTGAAAATAAAGCAAAGTTTTCCAGAGCAAGAAACAAGTTTAAAAAAGCAATTAAAAGACTAAAACAAGCCCAGGTAAACCGCATGCTCCTCAATCTTGACCCTGAAGATAGATACAACATGGCCAAGATTTGGAAAATAACCAGGCACATCAAAAGTCAACCCCAATCTGACCATCCTCTCAAGATCCCAGTACAGTCCAGGTCCTCTGGACACTCGCCAGCTTCCTCCGACCACATATGGACCCGTTCCTCTAAAGAAAAGGCGGACGCCTTCGTCAAACACCTGGAGGATAGGTTCTCCTCCAAAATGACCACTCTGGAACAGGAAAGAATTGCTATAATAAATGATCTTAATGATTTCTATGCACACTCACCTTCTCCCCCCTCGTCCCCGATTTTCTTCAGGCTGGAGGAGCTCCAAACACAGATTGCTGCTCTGGCGACCACGAAGAGCCCTGGGGAAGACCAAATCCAAAACGCTCTTATCAAATTACTACCAAAGAAGGCAGTCCTCTACCTATTGCATATTTACAACTCTGTTCTAAGACTCGGCCATTTTCCCCATCAATGGAAACTAGCTGTCATCACCATGATCCATAAGACGGGGAAGCCAAATCATTGCCCGGACTCCTACAGGCCCATAAGTCTCCTCTCCGGCTTTGGAAAGCTGTTTGAGCGCCTCCTTCTCTCCAAGCTTTTCAAGTGTGAGAACTTTGCGGAAGCCATACCAGAACACCAGTTTGGCTTTCGCCCAGAACACAGTTCGGAACAGCAAGTGTTGAGGGTCACGCAACACATCCTGAGAGCATTTGAAGAAAAGGAACACTGCTCGGCCATCTTTTTGGACTTCTCGCTGGCTTTCGATAGGGTTTGGCATGAGGGACTTTTACAAAAACTTTCCAAGATTGTCCCTAAACAACTACACAAAGTCCTCACCAGCTACCTCCAAAACAGGACTTTCAAGGTGAAAGGAACTGGTGGAATCAGATCCAGGCTTGGTTCCATCAGTGCTGGAGTGCCCCAAGGGAGCATCCTCGGCCCAATCCTATACTCGATCTACACCTCTGACATGCCACTCCCAGATGCAGTTCCCATTATCTCCAGGAACTGTACTCTTACCCCGACCAAGCTCCTTCTAGCCACATATGCAGACGATACAGCGGTACTTATGTCACACAAACAGCCAAAGGAACACGCAAAGCATCTGCAAGCATACCTCAACGTCATCTCCGAATGGGCAAACAAATGACGCATGACCTTCAATGTTAAAAAATGCACCCACGTCTCCTTCTTTTCTGGACAAAATATGACCCAAACCAACCAGACGAAACTCCTCCTCAATGGACAGATCATACCTCAGGCTAACAAATACAAATACCTTGGGGTCACATTGGATAGGAAAATAAATATGAGCCTTCACATTTCCCTCCTTTGCATAAGGCTGAGGGCTAGGGCAAAGAGTCTTGAGTGGCTAATTGGTCCGCACAGCCCCTACCCAAACCCACCAAGGCTACGCTGATTAAGCAGCTTATTATCCCCATCTGGCAACATGCCATCCCGGTCTGGGCATCGCTGGCCTCAGATTCGGCAGTGATGAAGGTCCAATCTGCCACAAACGCCATTATAAGACGATCACTGGAAGCGGGTAGGCACACCACTAATAAGGTCCTAGCCAGCACCTTCAACATTAAAACACTTGAGGAGATTTATGGAGCACAAAGTGCTAGACTCGCTAACGCCCTATTAATGCATATAAATCCGGCAGCGCAACACCTTGGCCTTAACCCAGTTACCCCCGTCAGCACAAAAAAACAAAGACCCAGACTATCCAAACAAGTCCTGGATCATTACAATGACAATGGCAACGGACAAAACAAGCGAGTCCCACCGAAATCCTGCACTATCCCGACTCTCCTTAGGCTTGAGATAAAGAAGGAGAACGAAGGCTCCAACAGTGATGTATCCAGGACCAAATACGTACACCCAAACCTTTCCAGCAAAGGGATTGACCGCCTAGGTGAGAGGGCTATAAACTGGACTAGGAGATCTTTCATACATGGGGAAATTACCCGCGAAAGGGCTGCTAGGATGGTACGAGGCCAACCCCTATCTATCAGGCGACTTGTCCTACTAGACGAAATAATCCTAACAGGGGAAAAATACTTCCCACCACCTGTCATCGACCTGCTAAACAGCGAAGGATCCTCCTCCGAACCCCATGACTGATCACAATTTTTCTCCCTGGGGACCTAACGCTAGCCCCTCCGGGACTGCCTCTCCAAAACACAAACCGATGCAGCTTAACCCGTGACTACTCACTGGCTCCTCCGTAGAAACTCCTCCCATATTCCAGCATCGGCGATGATTGTATGGTGTGTGTGTGTGGGTGTGTGGGTGTGTTCCAACGCTGCCTCAAATCTCCCGGCAACGATGCATTTTAATAGAGGGGGCGATCAAAATTGTCAGACACAGAAACAAGATCGCACAGCCACTGCTCCTGCTTGAGGAATATATATTACAAATTTGTCTGACTGCCAGTCTCAGGACATCATACTCACCTGTGCCTTCTCTCCTCTGGCTACAAAATGAGATATTTCTGGAATCGGCCACCCACAGTTCGCTCGGCCATCCACTACCAAACTTGACGATGTTCCATGTCCTAGAGCGTCGGCAACCTGAAACGAGAAAAGAAGATACAAAAATCTTACAAGGGGTTCTACATCAAAGTGCTATTGGAACTCATCTTATTATATCTCCTCCTTCAAAGCTCCTGTCCAATGATGACCTTCCTCCTGCTTCTCTTGCTCCAAATGATCCTGGACATTGTTCCTGGAAAGAAAAGAGAAAAATAAAATTAATCCTGACGCCGCTAAAACCAAACAAAATTTAGCCTACTTACCTTTTCTTTGACCCTTCACGAACGTGCAAAACCTGGAGGAATAAAGGGCAAATTGAAAAAAGGCCCTGGATCATGGGAAAACACATATATATATTTACCTGGAAATTGCCATCCCACGCTGCCGACACCGAGGAACTGAAATGATGGAAAATTGAAATTAATACGCTCCAAATATCCCCCCTGAAGGGAATTGATGCCTGAGAAGCTATTGCACTTCCAAAGGATGGCACCTGCTCCAGGATCATCTGCTTACCTGTCTGCTCAATGTCTGCCGACTTACCAACTATCTGTGATACTCACCTGTGATAACCCTTATCCACTTGACGACCTCCACTGGATTCACCTGCAAACGTACCTGATTAGCTTAAGGAAAAACACCGACAATTGGAAGACTAATAAGAAGAAGAAACCATAACAAAACTTACCTTCAAAGACGACACGACCCGATGCACCAGAAAGACGACGCCCTTGAACACGCCAACCGGCAAAATCCCCTGTCCCACAATGCCGTCCCTCAATGTGTTGTCCTAAATGTCTCCCTGAAATGCAAAAACTCACAAACTCTTAAATTTTCTTCCTATATTTACCCATTTCTGCGATGAGTGCTGCCAACCTGCCCGGCCTGGTGGTCGGAGTTGCCACCTGGGGCAAAGCACCAGAAACGAGAGCTGCCAACTGGTCCCGCCTGGCATATGGAGTTGCCACCTAGCGCCAAGACGACCATGGGACGAATGCGACCCGACGACCCCAGAAACAACAACAGGAGAAAGTGCTCTCTCCAGGAGCCCGCCAATTTCATGGAAAGTCTCCCGGAACAAAAGTTGCCCTCTGGGTAATACTCCGGGAGACTTTTCTCTTCCCAGCATTCTCACAACCATTTGGGCCCTGAAGCAGCGAGGACTGGTCTTAAACCAGCCCGCCAAATCTTTGAAATTTGAATTTGAATTTGTTTAAAGTGTAAAACGCCAAGTAAAAGTTATTTGTAAAATTCATACAATTCCTTTAAAAGAAAACAAATAAAAAAAAAACTCATTAAAAAAAAAAAACAAGTTGAAGTGACTTATTAATTAAAAGGAGACTTAAAAAGGAGGTATGGAGGACACAAGGACAGAAATACAAAAGGAGATGGACAATTTCAACCTGGACAACATCGAGCCATTTACTTCGTTGGACTCCTTTGAGATGGCCATGATCTGCAGGCCTTATGGTGGTGAGTCCACTGAGAAAATTGAACTTTCTTCCCCCTATTCGGGGCGTCACCCAGGATCCTCATTGCAATCATCAGATGATTCCTGCGTGATTGTGAGTGACGCCAATTTAAGGACTCCCCCCGCTGACCCCTCTTCAAAAGCGAAGAGCCCGCCAAAAATAAATACAAATAAAATATCCCATACACACACACACACACAGCCAGATCCACTTTCCCTCTATGACCCCTCTTCCAAGGAGAAGAGCCCGCCAAAAATAAATGCAAATACACACACACACACACAGCCAGATCCACTTTCCCTCTATGACCCCTCTTCCAAGGCGAAGAGCCCGCCAAATGCAATAGATAAGAGTAATAAGACAACAGTTCCAATAAGCACACACCCCCATACACTCACACAAACACAGCCACACACACATACTGCACCACTTTCTTCTCCCTTGCCTATGGGGACTGAAATTGGCGCGAAGCAATGCACCCAAGCACACACACTATACCCCACACTATACTTTCCTCTTCCCTGACTACGGGTCCTGAAATTGGCGCGAACATTGAAATACAAGCAACCAAGACCTTAGCTTCCGCCTTGCCCAAAAAAACAACAAGCCCTACAGCTGATCGTGAGCCACCTGTTGGTTCAAACACAGCCATAAACAAAAACAATAAACGGCTGTTGTCTTCCTCTCCAACTACGCTAACCAACGACATCAAGAGAGCCAACCGGGAGTTTGAACATGTTGCACCCAAGTTGGACCAGCTGGCCCATCCAAACAATAACACAACAAAAAACAACAAATCGCCTATTAAAATTTTATCTGATGAGTTATTGAGAAACTTTTTCTCACAACTTAAAGATAGCGATGCAAACCCCCCTCCCCCCAATGCCCCCAAAACCACATACAGCCAGATTTTGCAGCAGGAGCCCGAATATTCATCCCCCACCAGACCCGCCAAACTCGCCACAATGAATCAATCAAGTAAACCAGCCCCTAAAAAACCAACTCCGCTTAGAGCCAGCGAGTCCAGCTCGGCAGACATGGGCCCCGTGGTTTTTAATGTTAAAGCTACGGTCCACACCACGCCCAATCATAATCCTCAGGGTCCTGCACTGATGGATGTTTCCTCCCCCTTCCATTACAAGCCAGAAAAGACTCCTGTCTTCAAGAGTCTTTATGCCCAACGGCTCTACATGGAACGGGTGGAAGCAAGAGCTGAGGCCAATAGGGTAAAGGGAAACGGGGCCAGGGAAGGGGCCCAAATTAATGGAAACAGCAGCAATAAAAACAACAACATTAAAACTCCTACAGCGATGGCCCCTCCCATTGTCCCCCTTCGTAAGCCCCCGGTCCCGCTAATGTCCTTGTCCTTGCCCTTTCCGTCCGCCTACGAATGCCCTTGCATTGGCCCAATGCCACCGTTGCCAAAAACATGGGCACAAAAGGGCTCATGCAGACGAGCCTTCGTCTGCATGAAGTGTGCAGGGCAGCACCCCACCACAGCCTGCAAAAAGCCCAGACATGTACCCCCTCGATGCTGCAACTGTGGGGGTCGGCACATAAGTGCCTATAAGGGTTGTAGGGTCTTCCAGGAGGTGAAGAGAAGAGCGGCCCAGGATACCCTCCACCCGGTTGCTCCGCCTGAGCGTCAGCGGAGTCACCGCCCACTAAAGAAGGACGTGGGTCCCTCCTAGAACCGAAACGAGCCGAGCAACAACAACTACTGGACTATCCTTCAAAATGACGAAATGACTCCAACCCCCCACCATCCAATTAAACAACGGCCCAACAAGGACCCGCGCCACCACTCGACAAGGCAACTGCAAAAATCCCCCCATCACAGGTCAAGGATGGCCCAAACAAATCCGGACCGAAGGCTAAACCAGCAACGGCAACATCCAACGGAACAGCGCAGCAACTACAACCCATTTAGGCAACAGAGGCGACCAAATCCGGCAGAGGCGCATCTGGCTCGCTTTCAGGAGAGGCTCCAACTGGAGCAAGAGGGAAAGGAGCGCTCCCAACGGCTTCGAGGGCAGGGATGGCCAACTCCTCAGGAGAGTTTGATCCAAAAACGGACTGGCGCAGCTCTCAAAAACTCGCGCCAATCCAGTGTAAAATCCCAGCTGCACTGGCACAAGCTGCTGGAGAAACTGGCATTCACCCACGAGGCTGCCCAGTCCAAGCTGCTGGAAAAAGTGGCTTCTATCGAGAAAAAAATAAATAAATTGTCAACACTGTTTATTAAAATTACAAATATGTTTGACATAACAAAGGCCTCACCGGACAATGACTTTCTAGCCAATTTATCCTGAACGCTGGGGGCATCCATAACAAAATTGACGAGCTCTCAGCGTTCTTAAGGGGACGTGATGTTGACGTCCTGCTCGTCAGCGAAATTAGGACATGGACCATTGATATCCCTGGATACAAGGCTTACACTGCCCTAAATCCGGTGTCGCAGCGCAGAGGGGGTGCTGCGACAATAATTCGTAGCGACCTTGCCCATTCGGTCCTTGTACCTAGAAATGAAGAAGCGGTACAAATCTGCCCTATTGCCGTACAAAATGTCATACTTGCCTCCATCTATTGCCCACCATCTGTGAAATGGCAAAACGACGATTTTCCTCGCCTCCTCAAAGGGATAGACCAACTATGTAATCCACAATCACTGAGGTTCATCATTGCGGGGGACTGGAATACAAAAAACCAGATGTGGGGAAACGCTCGTAGCTGCAACAGAGGGAAATTGTTAGCGGAAGCAGTCCAAGCAAAAAACAGATATAACATACTTGCTACAGGAGAGGCCACTTGTTATCCCTTTAACAAAAAGGCAAATCCCTCGGCAATAGATTTTGCCGTGTATTCGGGTTTCCTCCCTACCCACATCTCCATCTCATTGGTATCCGAATTATCCTCTGACCATGTCCCACTCATCATCAATGCGGCACTGGGCAAAACTCCTTTAATCAGTCCAGATGTCGAACAGGCTGCGCCAAGACCTCCTCCCCTCCCACGAGGATCTCACAGAATCAAAGCATTCAGGGACCATCTGGAAAAATACATTCTTTTAAATACTGAAATAAACAGTGGGGAGGATATTGAAGACTGCGTTGGCATCTTACTTAAAAACATTGAGAGCGCTGCTTTACACGCCACTCCCACCGCAAACAACGCCTCCCGATATTCGACCAAACATCCTTCTCGTCACACGACTAAGTTTGATAAATCAGCCAGCATCCTTCTTCAGCTATTGCAAGCATGTTTCTCCAAAATGAAAGAGGATCCCTCACCTGAAAATAAAGCAAAGTTTTCCAGAGTAAGAAACAAGTTTAAAAAAGCAATTAAAAAACTAAAACAAGTCCAGGTAAACCGCATGCTCCTCAATCTTGACCCTGAAGATAGATACAACATGGCCAAGATTTGGAAAATTACCAGGCACATCAAAAGTCAACCCCAATCTGACCATCCTCTCAAGATCCCAGTACAGTCCAGGTCCTCTGGACACTCGCCAGCTTCCTCCGACCACATATGGACCCGTTCCTCTAAAGAAAAGGCGGACGCCTTCGTCAAACACCTGAGGATAGGTTCTCCCCCAAAATGACCACTCTGGAACAGGAAAGAATTGCTATAATAAATGATCTTAATGATTTCTATGCACACTCACCTTCTCTCCCCCTCGGCCCCGATTTTCTTCAGGCTGGAGGAGCTCCAAACACAGATTGCTGCTCTGGCGACCGCGAAGAGCCCTGGGGAAGACCAAATCCAAAACGCCCTTATCAAATTACTACCAAAGAAGGCAGTCCTCTACCTATTGCATATTTACAACTCTGTTCTAAGACTCGGCCATTTCCCCCATCAATGGAAACTAGCTGTCATCCCCATGATCCATAAGACGGGGAAGCCAAATCGTTGCCCGGACTCCTACAGGCCCATAAGTCTCCTCTCCGGCTTTGGAAAGCTGTTTGAGCGCCTCCTTCTCTCCAAGCTTTTCAAGTGTAAGAACTTTGCGGAAGCCATACCAGAACACCAGTTTGGCTTTCGCCCAGAACACAGTTCGGAACAGCAAGTGTTGAGGGTCACGCAACACATCCTGAGAGCATTTGAAGAAAAGGAACACTGCTCGGCCATCTTTTTGGACTTCTCGCAGGCTTTCGATAGGGTTTGGCATGAGGGACTTTTACAAAAACTTTCCAAGATTGTCCCTAAACAACTACACAAAGTCCTCACCAGCTACCTCCAAAACAGGACTTTCAAGGTGAAAGGAACTGGTGGAATCAGATCCAGGCTTGGTTCCATCAGTGCTGGAGTGCCCCAAGGGAGCATCCTCGGCCCAATCCTATACTCGATCTACACCTCTGACATGCCACTCCCAGATGCAGTTCCCATTATCTCCAGGAACTGTACTCTTACCCCGACCAAGCTCCTTCTAGTCACATATGCAGACGATACAGCGGTACTTATGTCACACAGACAGCCAAAGGAACACGCATAGCATCTGCAATCATACCTCAACGTCATCTCCGAATGGGCAAACAAATGGCGCATGACCTTCAATGTTAAAAAATGCGCCCACGTCTCCTTCTTTTCTGGACAAAATATGACCCAAACCAACCAGACGAAACTCCTCCTCAATGGACAGATCATACCTCAGGCTAACAAATACAAATACCTTGGGGTCACATTGGATAGGAAAATAAATATGAGCCTTCACATTTCCCTCCTTTGCATAAGGCTGAGGGCTAGGGCAAAAAGTCTTGAGTGGCTAATTGATCCGGACAGCCCCCTACCCAAACCCACCAAGGCTACGCTGATTAAGCAGCTTATTATCCCCATCTGGCAACATGCCATCCCGGTCTGGGCATCGCTGGCCTCAGATTCGGCAGTGATGAAGGTCCAATCTGCCACAAACGCCATTATAAGACGATCACTGGAAGCGGGTAGGCACACCACTAATAAGCTCCTAGCCAGTACCTTCAGCATTAAAACACTTGAGGAGATTTATGGAGCACAAAGTGCTAGACTCGCTAACGCCCTATTAATGCATATAAATCCGGCAGCGCAACACCTTGGCCTTAACCCAGTTACCCCCGTCAGCACAAAAAAACAAAGACCCTGACTATCCAAACAAGTCCTGGATCATTACAATGACAATGGCAACGGACAAAACAAGCGAGTCTCACCGAAATCCTGCACTATCCCGACTCTCCTTATGCTTGAGATAAAGAAGGAGAACGAAGGCTCCAACAGTGATGTATCCAGGACCAAATACGTGCACCCAAACCTTTCCAGAAAAGGGATTGACCGCCTAGGTGAGAGGGGAAATTACCCGCGAAAGGGCTGCTAGGATAGTACGAGGCCAACCCCTATCTATCAGGCGACTTGTCCTACCAGACGAAATAATCCTAACAGGGGAAAAATACTTCCCACCACCTGTCATCGACCTGCTAAACAGCGAAGGATCCTCCTCCGAACCCCATGACTGATCACAATTTTTCTCCCTGGGGACCTAACGCTAGCCCCTCCGGGACTGCCTCTCCAAAACACAAACCGATGCAGCTTAACCCGTGACTACTCACTGGCTCCTCCGTAGAAACTCCTCCCATATTCCAGCATCGGCGATGATTGTATGGTGTGTGTGTGTGGGTGTGTGGGTGTGTTCCAACGCTGCCTCAAATCTCCCGGCAACGATGCATTTTAATAGAGGGGGCGATCAAAATTGTCAGACACAGAAACAAGATCGCACAGCCACTGCTCCTGCTTGAGGAATATATATTACAAATTTGTCTGACTGCCAGTCTCAGGACATCATACTCACCTGTGCCTTCTCTCCTCTGGCTACAAAATGGGATATTTCTGGAACAGGCCACCCACAGTTCGCTCGGCCATCCACTACCAAACTTGACGATGTTCCATGTCCTAGAGCGTCGGCAACCTGAAACGAGAAAAGAAGATACAAAAATCTTACAAGGGGTTCTACATCAAAGTGCTATTGGAACTCATCTTATTATATCTCCTCCTTCAAAGCTCCTGTCCAATGATGACCTTCCTCCTTCTTCTCTTGCTCCAAATGATCCTAACCACGAGCGCCCATTCTTGCTGGACATTGTTCCTGGAAAGAAAAGAGAAAAATAAAATTAATCCTGACGCCGCTAAAACCAAACAAAATTTAGCCTACTTACCTTTTCTTTGACCCTTCACAAACATGCAAAACCTGGAGGAATAAAGGGCAAATTGAAATAAGACCCTGGATCATGGGAAAACACATATATATATTTACCTGGAAATTGCCATCCCACGCTGCCGACACCGAGGAACTGAAATGATGGAAAATTTAAATTAATACGCTCCAAATATCCCCCCTGAAGGGAATTGATGCCTGAGAAGCTATTGCACTTCCAAAGGATGGCACCTGCTCCAGGATCATCTGCTTACCTGTCTGCTCAATGTCGTCCCAAATTGCTGTCTTTTAATCTTGTCTTGAAGTCCTCATTGTTTACATGTTTTCAATGTTTACATAATCATCCGTCTTCTTCTTAATACTGCATTCCATGTTTTTGATCCAAAAATTTCCTATTAACGACGCTGACTGCCGACTTACCAACTATCTGTGATACTCACCTGTGATAACCCTTATCCACTTGACGACCTCCACTGGATTCACCTGCAAACGTACCTGATTAGCTTAAGGAAAAACACCGACAATTGGAAGACTAATAAGAAGAAGAAACCATAACAAAACTTACCCTCAAAGACGACACGATCCGATGCACCAGAAAGACGACGCCCTTGAACACGCCAACCGGCAAAATCCCCTGTCCCACAATGCCGTCCCTCAATGAGTTGTCCTAAATGTCTCCCTGAAATGCAAAAACTCACAAACTCTTAAATTTTCTTCCTATATTTACACATTTCTGCGATGAGTGCTGCCAACCTGCCCGGCCTGGTGGTCGGAGTTGCCACCTGGGGCAAAGCACCAGAAACGAGAGCTGCCAACTGGTCCCGCCTGGCATATGGAGTTGCCACCTAGCGCCAAGACGACCATGGGACGAATGCGACCCGACGACCCCAGAAACAACTACAGGAGAAAGTGCTCTCTCCAGGAGCCCGCCAATTTCATGGAAAGTCTCCCGGAACAAAAGTTGCCCTCTGGGTAATACTCCGGGAGACTTTTCTCTTCCCAGCATTCTCACAACCATTTGGGCCCTGGAGCAGCGAGGACTGGTCTTAAACCAGCCCGCCAAATCTTTGAAATTTGAATTTGTTTAAAGTGTAAAACGCCAAGTAAAAGTTATTTGTAAAATTCATACAATTCCTATAAAAGGACTTATTAATTAAAAGGAGACTTAAAAAGGAGGTATGGAGGACACAAGGACAGAAATACAAAAGGAGATGGACAATTTCAACCTGGACAACATCGAGCCATTTACTTCGTTGGACTCCATTGAGATGGCCATGATCTGCAGGCCTTATGGTGGTGAGTCCACTGAGAAAATTGAACTTTCTTCCCCCTATTCGGGGCGTCACCCAGGATCCTCATTGCAATCATCAGATGATTCCTGCGTGATTGTGTGTGACGCCAATTTAAGGACTCCTCCCGCTGACCCCTCTTCAAAAGCGAAGAGCCCGCCAAAAATAAATACAAATAAAATATCCCATACACACACACACACACAGCCAGATCCACTTTCCCTCTATGACCCCTCTTCCAAGGAGAAGAGCCCGCCAAAAATAAATGCAAATACACACACACACACACAGCCAGATCCACTTTCCCTCTATGACCCCTCTTCCAAGGCGAAGAGCCCGCCAAATGCAATAGATAAGAGTAATAAGACAACAGTTCCAATAAGCACACACCCCTATACACTCACACAAACACAGCCACACACACATACTGCACCACTTTCTTCTCCCTTGCCTATGGGGACTGAAATTGGCGCGAAGCAATGCACCCAAGCACACTCACAGACACACACACACTATACCCCACTTTCCTCTTCCCTGACTACGGGTCCTGAAATTGGCGCGAACATTGAAATACAAGCAACCAAGACCTTAGCTTCCGCCTTGCCCAAAAAAACAACAAGCCCTACAGCTGATCGTGAGCCACCTGTTGGTTCAAACACAGCCATAAACAAAAACAATAAACGGCTGTTGTCTTCCTCTCCAACTACGCTAACCAACGACATCAAGAGAGCCAACCGGGAGTTTGAACATGTTGCGCCCAAGTTAGACCAGCTGGCCCATCCAAACAACAACACAACAAAAAACAACAAATCGCCTATTAAAATTTTATCTGATGAGTTGTTGAGAAACTTTTTCTCACAACTTAAAGATAGCGATGCAAACCCCCCTCCCCCCAATGCCCCCAAAACCACATACAGCCCGATTTTGCAGCAGGAGCCCGAATATTCATCCCCCACCAGACCCGCCAAACTCGCCACAATGAATCAATCAAGTAAACCAGCCCCTAAAAAACCAACTCCGCTTAGAGCCAGCGAGTCCAGCTCGGCAGACATGGGCCCCGTGGTTTTTAATGTTAAAGCTACGGTCCACACCACGCCCAATCATAATCCTCAGGGTCCTGCACTGATGGATGTTTCCTCCCCCTTCCATTACAAGCCTGAAAAGACTCCTGTCTTCAAGAGTCTTTAGTCTCTACATGGAACGGGTGAAAGCAAGAGCTGAGGCCAATAGGGTAAAGGGAAACGGGGCCAGGGAAGGGGCCCAAATTAATGGAAACAGTAGCAATAAAAACAACAACATTAAAACTCCTACAGGGATGGCCCCTCCCATTGTCCCCCTTCGTAAGCCCCCGGTCCCGCTAATGTCCTTGTCCTTGCCCTTCCGTCCGCCTACGAATGCCCTTGCATTGGCCCAATGCCACCGTTGCCAAAAACATGGGCACAAAAAGGGCTCATGCAGACGAGCCTTCGTCTGCGACCAAATCCGGCAGAGGCGCATCTGGCTCGCTTTCAGGAGAGGCTCCAACTGGAGCAATAGGGAAAGGAGCGCTCCCAACGGCTTCGAGGGCAGGGATGGCCAACTCCTCAGGAGAGTTTGATCCAAAAACGGACTGGCGCAGCTCTCAAAAACTCGCGCCAATCCAGTGTAAAATCCCAGCTGCACTGGCACAAGCTGCTGGAGAAACTGGCATTCACCCACGAGGCTGCCCAGTCCAAGCTGCTGGAAAAAGTGGCTTCTATCGAGAAAAAAATAAATAAATTGTCAACACTGTTTATTAAAATTACAAATATGTTTGACATAACAGAGGCCTCACCGGACAATGACTTTCTAGCCAACTTATCCTGAACGCTGGGGGCATCCATAACAAAATTGACGAGCTCTCAGCGTTCTTAAGGGGACGTGATGTCGACGTCCTGCTCGTCAGCGAAATTAGGACATGGACCATTGATATCCCTGGATACAAGGCTTACACTGCCCTAAATCCGGTGTCGCAGCGCAGAGGGGGTGCTGCGACAATAATTCGTAGCGACCTTGCCCATTCGGTCCTTGTACCTAGAAATGAAGAAGCGGTACACTTGCCTCCATCTATTGCCCACCATCTGTGAAATGGCAAAACGACGATTTTCCTCGCCTCCTCAAAGGGATAGACCAACTATGTAATCCACAATCACTGAGGTTCATCATTGCGGGGGACTGGAATGCAAAAAACCAGATGTGGGGAAACGCTCGTAGCTGCAACAGAGGGAAATTGTTAGCGGAAGCAGTCCAAGCAAAAAACAGATATAACATACTTGCTACAGGAGAGGCCACTTGTTATTATCGAACAGGCTGCGCCAAGACCTCCTCCCCTCCCACGAGGATCTCACAGAATCAAAGCATTCAGGGACCATCTGGAAAAATACATTCTTTTAAATACTGAAATAAACAGTGGGGAGGATATTGAAGACTGCGTTGGCATCTTACTTAAAAACATTGAGAGCGCTGCTTTACACGCCACTCCCACCGCAAACAACGCCTCCCGATATTCGACCAAACATCCTTCTCGTCACACGACTAAGCTTGATAAACCAGCCAGCATCCTTCTTCAGCTATTGCAAGCATGTTTCTCCAAAATGAAAGAGGATCCCTCACCTGAAAATAAAGCAAAGTTTTCCAGAATAAGAAATAAGTTTAAAAAAGCAATTAAAAGACTAAAACAAGTCCAGGTAAACCGCATGCTCCTCAATCTTGACCCTGAAGATAGATACAACATGGCCAAGATTTGGAAAATTACCAGGCACATCAAAAGTCAACCCCAATCTGACCATCCTCTCAAGATCCCAGTACAGTCCAGGTCCTCTGGACACTCGCCAGCTTCCTCCGACCACATATGGACCCGTTCCTCTAAAGAAAAGGCGGACGCCTTCGTCAAACACCTGAAGGATAGGTTCTCCCCCAAAATGACCACTCTGGAACAGGAAAGAATTGCTATAATAAATGATCTTAATGATTTCTATGCACACTCACCTTCTCTCCCCTCGGCCCCGATTTTCTTCAGGCTGGAGGAGCTCCAAACACAGATTGCTGCTCTGGCGACCGCGAAGAGCCCTGGGGAAGACCAAATCCAAAACGCCCTTATCAAATTACTACCAAAGAAGGCAGTCCTCTACCTATTGCATATTTACAACTCTGTTCTAAGACTCGGCCATTTTCCCCATCAATGGAAACTAGCTGTCATCACCATGATCCATAAGACGGGGAAGCCAAATCATTGCCCGGACTCCTACAGGCCCATAAGTCTCCTCTCCGGCTTTGGAAAGCTGTTTGAGCGCCTCCTTCTCTCCAAGCTTTTCAAGTGTAAGAACTTTGCGGAAGCCATACCAGAACACCAGTTTGGCTTTCGCCCAGAACACAGTTCGGAACAGCAAGTGTTGAGGGTCACGCAACACATCCTGAGAGCATTTGAAGAAAAGGAACACTGCTCGGCCATCTTTTTGGACTTCTCGCAGGCTTTCGATAGGGTTTGGCATGAGGGACTTTTACAAAAACTTTCCAAGATTGTCCCTAAACAACTACACAAAGTCCTCACTAGCTACCTCCAAAACAGGACTTTCAAGGTGAAAGGAACTGGTGGAATCAGATCCAGGCTTGGTTCCATCAATGCTGGAGTGCCCCAAGGGAGCATCCTCGGCCCAATCCTATACTCGATCTACACCTCTGACATGCCACTCCCAGATGCAGTTCTCATTATCTCCAGGAACTGTACTCTTACCCCGACCAAGCTCCTTCTAGCAAAGCATCTGCAAGCATACCTCAACGTCATCTCCGAATGGGCAAACAAATGGCGCATGACCTTCAATGTTAAAAAATGCGCCCACGTCTCCTTCTTTTCTGGACAAAATATGACCCAAACCAACCAGACGAAACTCCTCCTCAATGGACAGATCATACCTCAGGCTAACAAATACAAATACCTTGGGGTCACATTGGATAGGAAAATAAATATGAGCCTTCACATTTCCCTCCTTTGCATAAGGCTGAGGGCTAGGGCAAAGAGTCTTGAGTGGCTAATTGGTCCGGACAGCCCCCTACCCAAACCCACCAAGGCTACGCTGATTAAGCAGCTTATTATCCCCATCTGGCAACATGCCATCCCGGTCTGGGCATCGCTGGCCTCAGATTCGGCAGTGATGAAGGTCCAATCTGCCACAAACGCCATTATAAGACGATCACTGGAAGCGGGTAGGCACACCACTAACAAGCTCCTAGCCAGTACCTTCAGCATTAAAACACTTGAGGAGATTTATGGAGCACAAAGTGCTAGACTCGCTAACGCCCTATTAATGCATATAAATCCGGCAGCGCAACACCTTGGCCTTAACCCAGTTACCCCCGTCAGCACAAAAAAACAAAGACCCAGACTATCCAAACAAGTCCTGGATCATTACAATGACAATGGCAACGGACAAAACAAGCGAGTCCCACCGAAATCCTGCACTATCCCGACTCTCCTTAGGCTTGAGATAAAGAAGGAGAACGAAGGCTCCAACAGTGATGTATCCAGGACCAAATACGTACACCCAAACCTTTCCAGCAAAGGGATTGACCGCTTAGGTGAGAGGGCTATAAACTGGACTAGGAGATCTTTCATACATGGGGAAATTACCCGCGAAAGGGCTGCTAGGATGGTACGAGGCCAACCCCTATCTATCAGGCGACTTGTCCTACCAGACGAAATAATCCTAACAGGGGAAAAATACTTCCCACCACCTGTCATCGACCTGCTAAACAGCGAAGGATCCTCCTCCGAACCCCATGACTGATCACAATTTTTCTCCCTGGGGACCTAACGCTAGCCCCTCCGGGACTGCCTCTCCAAAACACAAACCGATGCAGCTTAACCCGTGACTACTCACTGGCTCCTCCGTAGAAACTCCTCCCATATTCCAGCATCGGCGATGATTGTATGGTGTGTGGGTGTGTGGGTGCGTTCCAACGCTGCCTCAAATCTCCCGGCAACGATGCATTTTAATAGAGGGGGCGATCAAAATTGTCAGACACAGAAACAAGATCGCACAGCCACTGCTCCTGCTTGAGGAATATTTATTACAAATTTGTCTGACTGCCAGTCTCAGGACATCATACTCACCTGTGCCTTCTCTCCTCTGGCTACAAAATGGGATATTTCTGGAACAGGCCACCCACAGTTCGCTCAGCCATCCACTACCAAACTTGACGATGTTTCCATGTCCTAGAGCGTCGGCAACCTGAAACGAGAAAAGAAGATACAAAAATCTTACAAGGGGTTCTACATCAAAGTGCTATTGGAACTCATCTTATTATATCTCCTCCTTCAAAGCTCCTGTCCAATGATGACCTTCCTCCTGCTTCTCTTGCTCCAAATGATCCTAACCACGAGCGCCCATTCTTGCTGGACATTGTTCCTGGAAAGAAAAGTGTATAATTAGATGTAGATAATAAAGTGGAATTGTATGAAGTCTAGTATAAGTTAGTTTAGGGCGGAGCGGGAGCGCAAGTGAAACTCTCACTTGCGCTCTCCCATGAATTCGCCCCGCTTCGCCGCATTAGATAAGCTAGGCTTAAGTTGTTGCTGATTGAATATAATCGAATTTATAACGTCGAAGAGTGTACGCATTTTTGTTTTCGTTCGTTTTTTTCGCAATTTAATTTAATTCTACAGCCACCTATTTTTCCTTTCGTTTTCGTGACGAGATAAAATAATCTCGATAAACATTTTGGCGCCCCCGGGTGGACTGTAGTATAATTAAATAAAAAAAAAGCAACAAAAAATAGTGACAGTGACACATAACATATATAAACAATATATGTAACATATATACATTCAAAAAAAAAAAAGAGTTGCTCGCGACGGTTGTGCCAGTGAATTCAAAATACAAATTAAAGAATTCTCCGCGTCGCGAAACTTCTCCAATCAACTACATAGCTGCTACTGGAAGGATTCGTCCCCATGCCCTGCACCTGCATCAATTGTGAAAGGAAAGTGGCCGCAGGATTAAAGGATCCGAAAGCAGAACCCCAGGTATTTGTGCAAAAAATTGAAAGTTGAGATAAGACAAATTAAAATCCGTCTTGTGCTGGAATATTGCACCCTCCTTTCAATTCTTGGCGCATAAGTACGTAGAAAAAATAGTAGAGCAAAAATAAATAACAACCTATATAAAAATTCTAAAATTTTAATTATAAATATATCAGCTAACCTAAATGTACTGCCTGTGGATAAAATAAAAAAGAGAATATTTATATTATTTGCAATTACTGTCGCCCCTACCCCTCGTTCTCGAATTTACAAATCTTCCAATAAATACTAAAGTGCAGCCAAAAATTATTTTATTTATTACAGATAAAATAAAGGTGCATATATATTTGGTTTACATACATACAAATAGATGCAGCGATAATATTCTCGTTTTCGTTTCCCACCGTTATCCGCTGCTGTATGTATGTGCACTTTTTGGCGCGTATAGTTTACCGGTCCGCCAAGTGACGCGCTCCCCTACAATTTGGTCGAGCATATTGGTTTCGGTGTCATTGGCGACCAACTATTTTTTTGGATACTCTGTGCCTCGACTATCAATAATTCGTTATCAATTAATTAATCAATTTAGATTTGGTTAAATTTAATAAATTATTTATTATATTTAAATAAGATTAATTAATTATTTTCGTTTTCGCATTTTCTTGTTGTTGAATTAAATTCAATAAAAATTTAAATAAATTTCTAAAAAAATTGAAATAAAATTAATATTTTAAAATTAATAAAAAATTTTAAATAAATTATTAAATCTTAAATTTGCATTGTTTTCGTTTTTGTATTGAAAAAACAAGTACTAAACAAAAACTTAATTCCACGACTCTTATTGACTTAAAAAGAAGATTAAATGTCAAAGTTAAAAGCATTCGCCGGTTGGAGGAACGTTTGGAAGATGGATCACTTCCTCTAAATAAAACCGAGCTAGAGTGCAGGCTTCAGGTTTTAGATGAGGCAATTTCTAAAGCAAATGAGTTGCAAGACCAGATCGAGCAAATAGATGAATTGGATGATTTCGGAGCCGAGTTGGAAGAATTAGGAATAACTACCAAGGCAAGGATCATGTCCTTATGTAATGCCTTTAATTCAGCTGAAGACTCCCGTTCAGCTACTGCAATGTCTGCAGCCCCAACTCGAGCTCGACTTCCTAGTTTGGCATTGCCAAAATTCAGTGGAAATTATTCGGATTTCAAAAATTTCATAAGTCTTTTCGAGACATTAGTTGACAAAGATGTGAACATTCCAGTTATCGAGAAATTTAATCATTTAAATTCTTGCCTCTCTGGTGAAGCCTTAGGAACTGTCAAGGCATTCCGGGTCACCGAGAGTAATTACGACAAAGCTATCGCTAGTCTAAAGAGAGTTTATGATAACGAATGTCTCATCTTTGCGAACCAAATATGTCAACTGTTCAGCCTTCCGAAAATTTCCCAGCCGTCTGCGTCGTCGTTGAGGGGTCTCATCGACACTGTATCATCCATTTATGGATCACTATTATCCATAGGAGATGATACTAAAATTGCAAACTCAATGATTATTCATTTAGTTTTGAGTAGAGTGGATCCAGTGACCAAGCAAAAATGGGAAGAGTCACTGGATTATGAGGAATTGCCGCTGTGGTCCGATTTCGAAAAAATACTAAATCGTAGATACCAGCATCTGTCCGCTGAAGAGACTGGCAAACCAAAACAAGAAAGAACTGGGTTCGGCAAGCAACTAAATAGAACTTCGTTGGCTTGTTCTTCTACCAACGCCAAACCAGCTTGCAGTTATTGTAACGCGAACAACCATTTTTGGCCCAGTGTAGTCGTTCGCTCGCCTTGCTGTAATGCAAAAGTTTGAGTTTGTTAAGTCAGCCTCCCTATGTTTGAATTGTCTGCGAAAAGGTCACACGGTAGCGAATTGTAAATCGACCAGGTGCCAAATCTGTTCAAGATCGCACCATAAACTTCTGCACTGATTTACAGTGACCGAAAATAGCTTAGCATTACCACCACCCACACAAAATCCTCCTCCAGAGTTAACGAATGATGGCCCTTCTACTTCACATGCTTTGCATGCGTCGTCTGTAGAAAGGGTTTTGTTAGCAACGTCGATCGTAAGCGTTCGCACAAAAAATGGTGAGCACATCTTGGCCTGAGCATTACTTGACTCAGGGTCACAAATGAATTTTATTACAGAAGATCTTGCTCAACGCTTACAGATCCGTAGGGAGGAATCGTGCATCAACTTGCTTGGAATTGGTCAAACTAATTCACAAGTTAAGAAAAAGATACACACCGTGGTGAAGTCGAGAGTCAATGGTAGCGAGTTTCTGTTCGACTTTTGGGTTTTGAAAACCATTTCAGGCTATCACCCTGACCAGTCAGTGAACGTAAAAGATTGGACCCTACCAAAGAACTCGCCGTTAGCAGACCCATATTTCTACAAACCTCAGCGGATAGATATGCTAATTGGAGCTGAGTCATTTTTCGAATTGTTGTCCGTTGGCCAAATAAAACAAGGTCCGAACCATCCCATCCTTCAAAAAACTCTCCTTGGGTGGATAGTGTCGGGAAAATACCTGGCAAATTCCTCAACTCCTCCACAGCCAGTCTCTAGTCTGAATTGCCAAGAGGAAGTATTAGAGTCAATAGACAAAAACTTGAAAAAATTCTGGTCGTTGGAAGAAGTTCCATCTTCTAAAAAGATGTTGTCGCCAGAACAAGAGCTATGTGAGGAACATTATCGGAAGACTACAAGAATTCTGCCTTCAGGTCGATTTGAAGTTAAACTTCCATTTAAGTCGGATCCAAGCGTTTTGGGCAATTCATTCGAGATAGCCAAACGCCGATTCCTGTCGCTCGAGAGAAGATTATCTCGAGATCCGAACTTAAAGAAAATGTATTTGGAATTTATGGAAGAATACGAATCCCTAGGCCATATGTCCCCTGCAAGCAATGACGTTCTTGCTTCTCCACACTACGTCATACCCCACCAGTGTGTCTTGCGGCCGCAAAGTACAACGACCAAACTTCGAGTCGTTTTCGATGCGTCCTGCAAGACATCCACACAAAAGTGTTTAAATGAGTTGTTGATGGTGGGTCCAACAATTCAGGAAGAGCTTTACTCAACTCTTCTTAGATTTCGGCTAAACAAATTCGCTCTGGTAGCCGACATAAAAAAGATGTATCGTCAAGTGATGGTAAATGAAGCAGATCGACGATACCAGTTGATAGTGTGGAGAAAAGACCCGTCTGAGTCCTTGAAATTGTGCAAGCTCAACACCGTTACGTATGGCACTGCCCCAGCCCCATTCCTGGCCATAAGGTGTTTGAAGAGGTTGAGTGAATCCGCGAAAAATACATTCCCTCGAGCTGCTAAAGTTATTGGGTCTGACTTTTACGTCGACGACATGTTACCGGGTGCTGGTTGCGTGGAGGAGCTAAAGACAATTAAGTCTGAAGTAACTCAGGTTCTTCAAAACGCTGGGTTTGAATTGAGCAAGTGGTTTTCAAACTCGCCTGAAGTTACTGCATCCGAGAGCACGGTTAAGCCAATAACACTTTCGGACTCAGAGCTGACAAAAACATTAGGAATCGTTTGGGTTCCTAAAGATGATGTATTTAAATTCGAAATTGATATGTCAGTCATGGGTCAAAGGGCGACTAAGCGGAATATTCTTTCGGTGACGTCAAAGCTTTTCGACCCTCTTGGCTTATTAGGCCCGATCCTTATTAAAGGAAAGATCCTGTTACAGGAACTTTGGCTCAATAAGCTAGATTGGGATGAGTCCATTCCACTGCACTTGGAAGCCGCATGGAACAAGATTCAGCTTGCCTTGTCACAGTTAGAAGAGATCTCAATACCGAGATTTGTGATGAGTGAGCCAATGTCACCAATTGAAATTCATGCCTTTTCTGACGCATCGATGAGAGCCTATGGAGCCTGCGTCTATATCCGTTGCAAATCTGCAGAAGGTAGTAATGTCTCATTGTTGACAGCAAAGTCCAAAGTAGCGCCGCTCAAGACAAAGACGCTCCCCCGTCTTGAGTTATGTGCCGCTCACCTTCTCGCGGACCTCTGTCGCAAAATAAAACCTCTTATCAAAGCACCGATCGAACGAAGTGTATATTGGTCAGATTCGGAAGTTTGTCTTCATTGGATTCGTTCCCATCCATCGTCGTTGTCAACGTTCGTATCAAATAGAGTTGCTGAGATTCAAGAGTGGTCAGAGAATAGCGGCATGTACCAACTAAACAGAACCCGGCAGATATTGTGTCAAGAGGTGGAGACGTAAAGGAAACGATAGAATCAATTTGGTTCACAGGTCCATCGTTTTTAACGGAGCCGGAAGATAAGTGGCCAACGAGCCCTCGGTTTGATCCGTCACCAGAGATTTTGCAGATGGAAGCAAAGAAGAGTGCGGTCGGACTGACTGCAATGGTCTCTACCTCATATTTGTTGGAAGTGATAGAAGGATTTTCCTCTCACTTAAAACTGCTGCGAGTGTTCGTTTACATGGTCCGCTTTATAAAGAAATGTAAAAAATTAGTAGTTCCTTCTGATAATGTACCTTCCCCTGTCGAATATCGAGACGCGTTTAATAAAATTGTCCAGATAGTCCAAGAGCACGAGTATCAAGAGGAAATTAAAAATGTTAGAAAAAATCTTGTTGTTAGCCCAAGCCTACAGAAGCTAAGTCCGTTTGTCCATGAAACCTCTCAGGCTGGGCTTACCTTTTCGTTGTTGCGGGTCGGGGGGCGACTAGCTAATGCTCCTATTTCGTACGATGCCAAGTTTCCAGTATTGTTGACGAAGCGCTCTCAATTTGTTCAGAGCTACGTCCGATACTTGCACGAGTCGAATTTTCATGTGGGTCCACGAGCACTAGTGAGTCTCTTGCGACAGCGCGTTTGGATAGTAAACGCGCAGGAAGTCTGCAGTCAGATAGTGCGGTCATGCATACGCTGTTTTAAATGCAAGCCTCATCTGATGACTCAAATCATGGGAGATTTACCCTTAGATCGAGTTCGTGCTCTCCGCCCATTTTCCATATGTGGCGTGGATTTCTGTGGCCCTATTGAGACGACCTTGAAAATTCGTGGTAGGCCACCATACAAGTCCTACATTGCCCTGTTTGTTTGTTTTTCGTCTAAAGCAGTACATTTAGAAGTAGTTTCCGATCTGTCAACTGATTCCTTTCTATTGGCTTTTCAAAGGTTCGTTGGGCGCCGAGGATGTCCGCAGAACTTCGTCGGAGCGAGTCGCCACTTCGCGGCACTGCGGCACCAGATCGAGAGCGAAGCGGACGAGCTGCGGCAATACGCATCAAAAAAAGGATGCGTATTTGCGTTCATACCGCCGCGGACTCCGCACATGGGCGGACTATGGGAGGCAGGTGTGAAGTCTGCAAAGCACCTACTCCTACGAGCGGTGGGCAGCGCAAAGTTGACCACAGAGGAGCTGCAGACCGTCCTAGTTGGAGTCGAGGCCGTCCTGAACTCGAGGCCCCTGGGCGCCCTCAGTCAGGACCCAAGCGACGGCGAGGCGTTGACTCCCGGGCACCTTTTGACAGGCGGGCCGCTCATCGCCCCACCAGCACCGCGGACCCCGGACCAGCAGGGTCTAACGTGCTTGCGGCGATGGCGGCTTGTCTCGTCAATCAAGCAAATGTTTTGGCAGCGTTGGTCCCGGGAGTACGTCTTGGGCCTACAGGCGCGGTCGCAGTGGCAGCGGGAGCAGGAGGACGCCAGGAAGGGCGATCTGGTGCTGGTCGCCGAGGACAACCAGCCGCCCCAGCAGTGGATCACCGCCAGGGTCGTCGAGACTCACGCCGGCGCGGACGGAAGAATCAGGGTCGCCGACGTCAGGACGAGTAGAGGAGCAGTATTTCGGAGAGCAGTCCACAAGCTGGCAAGGTTGCCAATAGTTGAAGCCTAAGGAAGGCCTTCAACGGGGCCGGTGTATAATTAGATGTAGATAATTAAGTGGAATTGTATGAAGTCTAGTATAAGTTAGTTTAGGGCGGAGCGGGAGCGCAAGTGAAACTCTCACTTGCGCTCTCCCATGAATTCGCCCCGCTTCGCCGCATTAGATAAGCTAGGCTTAAGTTGTTGCTGATTGAATATAATCGAATTTATAACGTCGAAGAGTGCATGCATTTTTGTTTTCGTTCGTTTTTTTCGCAATTTAATTTAATTCTACAGCCACCTATTTTTCCTTTCGTTTTCGTGACGAGATAAAATAATCTCGATAAACAAAAAAAAAAAAATAAAATTAATCCTGACGCCGCTAAAACCAAACAAAATTTAGCCTACTTACCTTTTCTTTGACCCTTCACGAACGTGCAAAACCTGGAGGAATAAAGGGCAAATTGAAATAAGACCCTGGATCATGGGAAAACACATATATATATTTACCTGGAAATTGCCATCCCACGCTGCCGACACCGAGGAACTGAAATGATGGAAAATTGAAATTAATACGCTCCAAATATCCCCCCTGAAGGGAATTGATGCCTGAGAAGCTATTGCACTTCCAAAGGATGGCACCTGCTCCAGGATCATCTGCGTACCTGTCTGCTCAATGTCGTCCCAAATTGCTGTCTTTTAATCTTGTCTTGAAGTCCTCATTGTTTACATGTTTTCAATGTTTACATAATCATCCGTCTTCTTCTTAATACTGCATTCCATGTTTTTGATCCAAAAATTTCCTATTAACGACGCTGACTGCCGACTTACCAACTATCTGTGATACTCACCTGTGATAACCCTTATCCACTTGACGACCTCCACTGGATTCACCTGCAAACGTACCTGATTAGCTTAAGGAAAAACACCGACAATTGGAAGACTAATAAGAAGAAGAAACCATAACAAAACTTACCCTCAAAGACGACACGACCCGATGCACCAGAAAGACGACGCCTTTGAACACGCCAACCGGCAAAATCCCCTGTCCCACAATGCCGTCCCTCAATGTGTTGTCCTAAATGTCTCCCTGAAATGCAAAAACTCACAAACTCTTAAATTTTCTTCCTATATTTACCCATTTCTGCGATGAGTGCTGCCAACCTGCCCGGCCTGGTGGTCGGAGTTGCCACCTGGGGCAAAGCACCAGAAACGAGAGCTGCCAACTGGTCCCTCCTGGCATAAGGAGTTGCCACCTAGCGCAAAGACGACCATGGGACGAATGCGACCCGACGACCCCAGAAACAACTACAGGAGAAAGTGCTCTCTCCAGGAACCCGCCAATTTCATGGAAAGTCTCCGGAACAAAAGTTGCCCTCTGGGTAATACTCCGGGAGACTTTTCTCTTCCCAGCATTCTCACAACCATTTGGGCCCTGGAGCAGCGAGGACTGGTCTTAAACCAGCCCGCCAAATCTTTGAAATTTGAATTTGAATTTTTTAAAGTGTAAAACGCCAAGTAAAAGTTATTTGTAAAATTCATACAATTCCTTTAAAAGAAAACAATAAAAAAACAAAACACATATAAAAAAAAAAAACAAGTTGAAGTGACTTATTAATTAAAAAGAGACTTAAAAAGGAGATATGGAGGACACAAGGACAGAAATACAAAAGGAGATGGACAATTTCAACCTGGACAACATCGAGCCATTTACTTCGTTCGACTCCTTTGAGATGGCCATGATCTGCAGGCCTTATGGTGGTGAGTCCACTGAGAAAATTGAACTTTCTTCCCCCTTTTCGGGGCGTCACCCAGGATCCTCATTGCAATCATCAGATGATTCCTGCGTGATTGTGTGTGACGCCAATTTAAGGACTCCCCCCGCTGACCCATCTTCAAAAGCGAAGAGCCCGCCAAAAATAAATACAAATAAAATATCCCATACACACACACACACACAGCCAGATCCACTTTCCCTCTATGACCCCTCTTCCAAGGAGAAGAGCCCGCCAAAAATAAATGCAAATACACACACACACACAGCCAGATCCACTTTCCCTCTATGACCCCTCTTCCAAGGCGAAGAGCCCGCCAAATGCAATAGATAAGAGTAATAAGACAACAGTTCCAATAAGCACACACCCCCATACACTCACACAAACACAGCCACACACACATACTGCACCACTTTCTTCTCCCCTTGCCTATGGGGACTGAAATTGGCGCGAAGCAATGCACCCAAGCACACTCACAGACACACACACACTATACCCCACTTTCCTCTTCCCTGACTACGGGTCCTGAAATTGGCGCGAACATTGAAATACAAGCAACCAAGACCTTAGCTTCCGCCTTGCCCAAAAAAACAACAAGCCCTACAGCTGATCGTGAGCCACCTGTTGGTTCAAACACAGCCATAAACAAAAACAATAAACGGCTGTTGTCTTCCTCTCCAACTACGCTAACCAACGACATCAAGAGAGCCAACCGGGAGTTTGAACATGTTGCGCCCAAGTTGGACCAGCTGGCCCATCCAAACAACAACACAACAAAAAACAACAAATCGCCTATTAAAATTTTATCTGATGAGTTGTTGAGAAACTTTTTCTCACAACTTAAAGATAGCGATGCAAACCCCCCTCCCCCCAATGCCCCCAAAACCACATACAGCCAGATTTTGCAGCAGGAGCCCGAATATTCATCCCCCACCAGACCCGCCAAACTCGCCACAATGAATCAATCAAGTAAACCAGCCCCTAAAAAACCAACTCCGCTTAGAGCCAGCGAGTCCAGCTCGGCAGACATGGGCCCCGTGGTTTTTAATGTTAAAGCTACGGTCCACACCACGCCCAATTATAATCCTCAGGGTCCTGCACTGATGGATGTTTCCTCCCCCTTCCATTACAAGCCAGAAAAGACTCCTGTCTTCAAGAGTCTTTATGCCCAACGGCTCTACATGGAACGGGTGGAAGCAAGAGCTGAGGCCAATAGGGTAAAGGGAAACGGGGCCAGGGAAGGGGCCCAAATTAATGGAAACAGCAGCAATAAAAACAACAACATTAAAACTCCTACAGCGATGGCCCCTCCCATTGTCCCCCTTCGTAAGCCCCCGGTCCCGCTAATGTCCTTGTCCTTGCCCTTCCGCCCGCCTACGAATGCCCTTGCATTGGCCCAATGCCACCGTTGCCAAAAACATGGGCACAAAAAGGGCTCATGCAGACGAGCCTTCGTCTGCATGAAGTGTGCAGGGCAGCACCCCACCACAGCCTGCAAAAAGCCCAGACATGTACCCCCTCGATGCTGCAACTGTGGGGGTCGGCACATAAGTGCCTATAAGGGTTGTAGGGTCTTCCAGGAGGTGAAGAGAAGAGCGGCCCAGGATACCCTCCGCCCGGTTGCTCCGCCTGAGCGTCAGCGGAGTCACCGCCCACTAAAGAAGGACGTGGGTCCCTCCCAGAACCGAAACGAGCCGAGCAACAACAACTACTGGACTATCCTTCAAAATGACGAAATGACTCCTACCCCCCACCATCCAATTAAACAACGGCCCAACAAGGACCCGCGCCACCACTCGACAAGGCAACTGCAAAAATCCCACCATCACAGGTCAAGGATGGCCCAAACAAATCCGGACCGAAGGCTAAACCAGCAACGGCAACATCCAACGGAACAGCGCAGCAACTTCAACCCATTTAGGCAACAGAGGCGACCAAATCCGGCAGAGGCGCATCTGGCTCGCTTTCAGGAGAGGCTCCAACTGGAGCAAGAGGGAAAGGAGCGCTCCCAACGGCTTCGAGGGCAGGGATGGCCAACTCCTCAGGAGAGTTTGATCCAAAAACGGACTGGCGCAGCTCTCAAAAACTCGCGCCAATCCAGTGTAAAATCCCAGCTGCACTGGCACAAGCTGCTGGAGAAACTGGCATTCACCCACGAGGCTGCCCAGTCCAAGCTGCTGGAAAAAGTGGCTTCTATCGAGAAAAAAATAAATAAATTGCCAACACTGTTTATTAAAATTGTTTGACATTTGAAAATGTTTGACATAACAAAGGCCTCACCGGACAATGACTTTCTAGCCAATTTATCCTGAACGCTGGGGGCATCCATAACAAAATTGACGAGCTCTCAGCGTTCTTAAGGGGACGTGATGTCGACGTCCTGCTCGTCAGCGAAATTAGGACATGGACCATTGATATCCCTGGATACAAGGCTTACACTGCCCTAAATCCGGTGTCGCAGAGCAGAGGGGCTGCTGCGACAATAATTCGTAGCGACCTTGCCCATTCGGTCCTTGTACCTAGAAATGAAGAAGCGGTACAAATCTGCCCTATTGCCGTACAAAATGTCATACTTGCCTCCATCTATTGCCCACCATCTGTGAAATGGCAAAACGACGATTTTCCTCGCCTCCTCAAAGGGATAGACCAACTATGTAATCCACAATCACTGAGGTTCATCATTGCGGGGGACTGGAATGCAAAAAACCAGATGTGGGGAAACGCTCGTAGCTGCAAAAGAGGGAAATTGTTAGCGGAAGCAGTCCAAGCAAAAAACAGATATAACATACTTGCTACAGGAGAGGCCACTTGTTATCCCTTTAACAAAAAGGCAAATCCCTCGGCAATTGATTTTGCCGTGTATTCGGGTTTCCTCCCTACCCACATCTCCATCTCATCGGTATCCGAATTATCCTCTGACCATGTCCCACTCATCATCAATGCGGCACTGGGCAAAACTCCTTTAATCAGTCCAGATGTATAACAGGCTGCGCCAAGACCTCCTCCCCTCCCACGAGGATCTCACAGAATCAAAGCATTCAGGGACCATCTGGAAAAATACATTCTTTTAAATACTGAAATAAACAGTGGGGAGGATATTGAAGACTGCGTTGGCATCTTACTTAAAAACATTGAGAGCGCTGCTTTACACGCCACTCCCACCGCAAACAACGCCTCCCGATATTCGACCAAACATCCTTCTCGTCACACGACTAAGCTTGATAAACCAGCCAGCATCCTTCTTCAGCTATTGCAAGCATGTTTCTCCAAAATGAAAGAGGATCCCTCACCTGAAAATAAAGCAAAGTTTTCCAGAATAAGAAATAAGTTTAAAAAAGCAATTAAAAGACTAAAACAAGCCCAGGTAAACCGCATGCTCCTCAATCTTGACCCTGAAAATAGATACAACATGGCCAAGATTTGGAAAATTACCAGGCACATCAAAAGTCAACCCCAATCTGACCATCCTCTCAAGATCCCAGTACAGTCCAGGTCCTCTGGACACTCGCCAGCTTCCTCCGACCACATATGGACCCGTTCCTCTAAAGAAAAGGCGGACGCCTTCGTCAAACACCTGGAGGATAGGTTCTCCCCCCATAATGACCACTCTGGAAGAGGAAAGAATTGCTATAATAAATGATCTTAATGATTTCTATGCACACTCACCTTCTCCCCCCTCGGCCCCGAATTTCTTCAGGCTGGAGGAGCTCCAAACACAGATTGCTGCTCTGGCGACCGCGAAGAGCCCTGGGGAAGACCAAATCCAAAACGCCCTTATCAAATTACTACCAAAGAAGGCAGTCCTCTACCTATTGCATATTTACAACTCTGTTCTAAGACTCGGCCATTTCCCCCATCAATGGAAACTAGCTGTCATCACCATGATCCATAAGACGGGGAAGCCAAATCATTGCCCGGACTCCTACAGGCCCATAAGTCTCCTCTCCGGCTTTGGAAAGCTGTTTGAGCGCCTCCTTCTCTCCAAGCTTTTCAAGTGTAAGAACTTTGCGGAAGCCATACCAGAACACCAGTTTGGCTTTCGCCCAGAACACAGTTCGGAACAGCAAGTGTTGAGGGTCACGCAACACATCCTGAGAGCATTTGAAGAAAAGGAACACTGCTCGGCCATCTTTTTGGACTTCTCGCAGGCTTTCGATAGGGTTTGGCATGAGGGACTTTTACAAAAACTTTCCAAGATTGTCCCTAAACAACTACACAAAGTCCTCACCAGCTACCTCCAAAACAGGACTTTCAAGGTGAAAGGAACTGGTGGAATCAGATCCAGGCTTGGTTCCATCAGTGCTGGAGTGCCCCAAGGGAGCATCCTCGGCCCAATCCTATACTCGATCTACACCTCTGACATGCCACTCCCAGATGCAGTTCCCATTATCTCCAGGAACTGTACTCTTACCCCGACCAAGCTCCTTCTAGCCACATATGCAGACGATACAGCGGTACTTATGTCACACAAACAGCCAAAGGAACACGCAAAGCATCTGCAAGCATACCTCAACGTCATCTCCGAATGGGCAAACAAATGGCGCATGACCTTCAATGTTAAAAAATGCGCCCACGTCTCCTTCTTTTCTGGACAAAATATGACCCAAACCAACCAGACGAAACTCCTCCTCAATGGACAGATCATACCTCAGGCTAACAAATACAAATACCTTGGGGTCACATTGGATAGGAAAATAAATATGAGCCTTCACATTTCCCTCCTTTGCATAAGGCTGAGGGCTAGGGCAAAGAGTCTTGAGTGGCTAATTGGTCCGCACAGCCCCCTACCCAAACCCACCAAGGCTACGCTGATTAAGCAGCTTATTATCCCGATCTGGCAACATGCCATCCCGGTCTGGGCATCGCTGGCCTCAGATTCGGCAGTGATGAAGGTCCAATCTGCCACAAACGCCATTATAAGACGATCACTGGAAGCGGGTAGGCACACCACTAATAAGGTCCTAGCCAGCACCTTCAACATTAAAACACTTGAGGAGATTTATGGAGCACAAAGTGCTAGACTCGCTAACGCCCTATTAATGCATATAAATCCGGCAGCGCAACACCTTGGCCTTAACCCAGTTACCCCCGTCAGCACAAAAAAACAAAGACCCAGACTATCCAAACAAGTCCTGGATCATTACAATGACAATGGCAACGGACAAAACACGCGAGTCCCACCGAAATCCTGCACTATCCCGACTCTCCTTAGGCTTGAGATAAAGAAGGAGAACGAAGGCTCCAACAGTGATGTATCCAGGACCAAATACGTACACCCAAACCTTTCCAGCAAAGGGATTGACCGCCTAGGTGAGAGGGCTATAAACTGGACTAGGAGATCTTTCATACATGGGGAAATTACCCGCGAAAGGGCTGCTAGGATGGTACGAGGCCAACCCCTATCTATCAGGCGACTTGTCCTTCCAGACGAAATAATCCTAACAGGGGAAAAATACTTCCCACCACCTGTCATCGACCTGCTAAACAGCGAAGGATCCTCCTCCGAACCCCATGACTGATCACAATTTTTCTCCCTGGGGACCTAACGCTAGCCCCTCCGGGACTGCCTCTCCAAAACACAAACCGATGCAGCTTAACCCGTGACTACTCACTGGCTCCTCCGTAGAAACTCCTCCCATATTCCAGCATCGGCGATGATTGTATGGTGTGTGTGTGTGGGTGTGTGGGTGTGTTCCAACGCTGCCTCAAATCTCCCGGCAACGATGCATTTTAATAGAGGGGGCGATCAAAATTGTCAGACACAGAAACAAGATCGCACAGCCACTGCTCCTACTTGAGGAATATATATTACAAATTTGTCTGACTGCCAGTCTCAGGACATCATACTCACCTGTGCCTTCTCTCCTCTGGCTACAAAATGGGATATTTCTGGAACAGGCCACCCACAGTTCGCTCGGCCATCCACTACCAAACTTGACGATGTTTCCATGTCCTAGAGCGTCGGCAACCTGAAACGAGAAAAGAAGATACAAAAATCTTACAAGGGGTTCTACATCAAAGTGCTATTGGAACTCATCTTATTATATCTCCTCCTTCAAAGCTCCTGTCCAATGATGACCTTCCTCCTGCTTCTCTTGCTCCAAATGATCCTAACCACGAGCGCCCATTCTTGCTGGACATTGTTCCTGGAAAGAAAAGAGAAAAATAAAATTAATCCTGACGCCGCTAAAACCAAACAAAACTTAGCCTACTTACCTTTTCTTTGACCCTTCACGAACGTGCAAAACCTGGAGGAATAAAGGGCAAATTGAAATAAGACAGGATCATGGGAAAACACATATATATATTTACCTGGAAATTGCCATCCCACGCTGCCGACACCGAGGAACTGAAATGATGGAAAATTGAAATTAATACGCTCCAAATATCCCCCCTGAAGGGAATTGATGCCTGAGAAGCTATTGCACTTCCAAAGGATGGCACCTGCTCCAGGATCATCTGCGTACCTGTCTGCTCAATGTCGTCCCAAATTGCTGTCTTTTAATCTTGTCTTGAAGTCCTCATTGTTTACATGTTTTCAATGTTTACATAATCATCCGTCTTCTTCTTAATACTGCATTCCATGTTTTTGATCCAAAAATTTCCTATTAACGACGCTGACTGCCGACTTACCAACTATCTGTGATACTCACGTGTGATAACCCTTATCCACTTGACGACCTCCACTGGATTCACCTGCAAACGTACCTGATTAGCTTAAGGAAAAACACCGACAATTGGAAGACTAATAAGAAGAAGAAACCATAACAAAACTTACCCTCAAAGACGACACGACCCGATGCACCAGAAAGACGACGCCCTTGAACACGCCAACCGGCAAAATCCCCTGTTCCACAATGCCGTCCCTCAATGTGTTGTCCTAAATGTCTCCCTGAAATGCAAAAACTCACAAACTCTTAAATTTTCTTCCTATATTTACCCATTTCTGCGATGAGTGCTGCCAACCTGCCCGGCCTGGTGGTCGGAGTTGCCACCTGGGGCAAAGCACCAGAAACGAGAGCTGCCAACTGGTCCCGCCTGGCATATGGAGTTGCCACCTAGCGCCAAGACGACCATGGGACGAATGCGACCCGACGACCCCAGAAACAACAACAGGAGAAAGTGCTCTCTCCAGGAGCCCGCCAATTTCATGGAAAGTCTCCCGGAACAAAAGTTGCCCTCTGGGTAATACTCCGGGAGACTTTTCTCTTCCCAGCATTCTCACAACCATTTGGGCCCTGGAGCAGCGAGGACTGGTCTTAAACCAGCCCGCCAAATCTTTGAAATTTGAATTTGAATTTGTTTAAAGTGTAAAACGCCAAGTAAAAGTTATTTGTAAAATTCATACAATTCCTTTAAAAGAAAACAAATAAAAAAAAAAACACATTAAAAAAAAAACAAGTTGAAGTGACTTATTAATTAAAAGGAGACTTAAAAAGGAGATATGGAGGACACAAGGACAGAAATACAAAAGGAGATGGACAATTTCAACCTGGACAACATCGAGCCATTTACTTCGTTGGACTCCTTTGAGATGGCCATGATCTGCAGGCCTTATGGTGGTGAGTCCACTGAGAAAATTGAACTTTCTTCCCCCTATTCGGGGCGTCACCCAGGATCCTCATTGCAATCATCAGATGATTCCTGCGTGATTGTGTGTGACGCCAATTTAAGGACTCCCCCCGCTGACCCCTCTTCAAAAGCGAAGAGCCCGCCAAAAATAAATACAAATAAAATATCCCATACACACACACACACACAGCCAGATCCACTTTCCCTCTATGACCCCTCTTCCAAGGAGAAGAGCCCGCCAAAAATAAATGCGAATACACACACACACACACAGCCAGATCCACTTTCCCTCTATGAACCCTCTTCCAAGGCGAAGAGCCCGCCAAATGCAATAGATAAGAGTAATAAGACAACAGTTCCAATAAGCACACACCCCCATACACTCACACAAACACAGCCACACACACATACTGCACCACTTTCTTCTCCCTTGCCTATGGGGACTGAAATTGGCGCGAAGCAATGCACCCAAGCACACTCACAGACACACACACACTATACCCCACTTTCCTCTTCCCTGACTACGGGTCCTGAAATTGGCGCGAACATTGAAATACAAGCAACCAAGACCTTAGCTTCCGCCTTGCCCAAAAAAACAACAAGCCCTACAGCTGATCGTGAGCCACCTGTTGGTTAAAACACAGCCATAAACAAAAACAATAAACGGCTGTTGTCTTCCTCTCCAACTACGCTAACCAACGACATTAAGAGAGCCAACCGGGAGTTTGAACATGTTGCGCCCAAGTTGGACCAGCTGGCCCATCCAAACAACAACACAACAAAAAACAACAAATCGCCTATTAAAATTTTATCTGATGAGTTGTTGAGAAACTTTTTCTCACAACTTAAAGATAGCGATGCAAACCCCCCTCCCCCCAATGCCCCCAAAACCACATACAGCCAGATTTTGCAGCAGGAGCAGGAATATTCATCCCCCACCAGACCCGCCAAACTTGCCACAATGAATCAATCAAGTAAACCAGCCCCTAAAAAACCAACTCCGCTTAGAGCCAGCGAGTCCAGCTCGGCAGACATGGGCCCCGTGATTTTTAATGTTAAAGCTACGGTCCACACCACGCCCAATCATAATCCTCAGCCCAGACATGTACCCCCTCGATGCTGCAACTGTGGGGGTCGGCACATAAGTGCCTATAAGGGTTGTAGGGTCTTCCAGGAGGTGAAGAGAAGAGCGGCCCAGGATACCCTCCGCCCGGTTGCTCCGCCTGAGCGTCAGCGGAGTCATCGCCCACTAAAGAAGGACGTGGGTCCCTCCCAGAACCGAAACGAGCCGAGCAACAACAACTACTGGACTATCCTTCAAAATGACGAAATGACTCCTACCCCCCACCATCCAATTAAACAACGGCCCAACAAGGACCCGCGCCACCACTCGACAAGGCAACTGCAAAAATCCCACCATCACAGGTCAAGGATGGCCCAAACCAGCAACGGCAACATCCAACGGAACAGCGCAGCAACTACAACCCATTTAGGCAACAGAGGCGACCAAATCCGGTAGAGGCGCATCTGGCTCGCTTTCAGGAGAGGCTCCAACTGGAGCAAGAGGGAAAGGAGCGCTCCCAACGGCTTCGAGGGCAGGGATGGCCAACTCCTCAGGAGAGTTTGATCCAAAAACGGACTGGCGCAGCTCTCAAAAACTCGCGCCAATCCAGTGTAAAATCCCAGCTGCACTGGCACAAGCTGCTGGAGAAACTGGCATTCACCCACGAGGCTGCCCAGTCCAAGCTGCTGGAAAAAGTGGCTTCTATCGAGAAAAAAATAAATAAATTGTCAACACTGTTTATTAAAATTACAAATATGTTTGACATAACAGAGGCCTCACCGGACAATGACTTTCTAGCCAACTTATCCTGCTCTATCCAGACAATCGAAATGGCTTCGATTTTAAATAACAGCCTAGACGCCAATGACTGTCCCTATGCCTAAAGCTCCCAAGAGCTTAAAGATTGTCTCCTGGAACGCTGGGGGCATCCATAAATTGACGAGCTCTCAGCGTTCTTAAGGGGACGTGATGTTGACGTCCTGCTCGTCAGCGAAATTAGGACATGGACCATTGATATCCCTGGATACAAGGCTAAGGCTACACGACTAAGCTTGATAAACCAGCCAGCATCCTTCTTCAGCTATTGCAAGCATGTTTCTTCAAAATGAAAGAGGATCCCTCACCTGAAAATAAAGCAAAGTTTTCCAGAGTAAGAAACAAGTTTAAAAAAGCAATTAAAAGACTAAAACAAGCCCAGGTAAACTGCATGCTCCTCAATCTTGTCCCTGAAGATAGATACAACATGGCCAAGATTTGGAAAATTACCAGGCACATCAAAAGTCAACCCCAATCTGACCATCCTCTCAAGATCCCAGTACAGTCCAGGTCCTCTGGACACTCGCCAGCTTCCTCCGACCACATATGGACCCGTTCCTCTAAAGAAAAGGCGGACGCCTTCGTCAAACACCTGGAGGATAGGTTCTCCCCCAAAATGACCACTCTGGAACAGGAAAGAATTGCTATAATAAATGATCTTAATGATTTCTATGCACACTCACCTTCTCCCCCCTCGGCCCCGATTTTCTTCAGGCTGGAGGAGCTCCAAACACAGACCTGAGGAGCCCTGGGGAAGACCAAATCCAAAACGCCCTTATCAAATTACTACCAAAGAAGGCAGTCCTCTACCTATTGCATATTTACAACTCTGTTCTAAGACTCGGCCATTTCCCCCATCAATGGAAACTAGCTGTCATCACCATGATCCATAAGACGGGGAAGCCAAATCATTGCCCGGACTCCTACAGGCCCATAAGTCTCCTCTCCGGCTTTGGAAAGCTGTTTGAGCGCCTCCTTCTCTCCAAGCTTTTCAAGTGTAAGAACTTTGCGGAAGCCATACCAGAACACCAGTTTGGCTTTCGCCCAGAACACAGTTCGGAACAGCAAGTGTTGAGGGTCACGCAACACATCCTGAGAGCATTTGAAGAAAAGGAACACTGCTCGGCCATCTTTTTGGACTTCTCGCAGGCTTTCGATAGGGTTTGGCATGAGGGACTTTTACAAAAACTTTCCAAGATTGTCCCTAAACAACTACACAAAGTCCTCACCAGCTACCTCCAAAACAGGACTTTCAAGGTGAAAGGAATTGGTGGAATCAGATCCAGGCTTGGTTCCATCAGTGCTGGAGTGCCCCAAGGGAGCATCCTCGGCCCAATCCTATACTCGATCTACACCTCTGACATGCCACTCCCAAATGCAGTTCCCATTATCTCCAGGAACTGTACTCTTACCCCGACCAAGCTCCTTCTAGCCACATATGCAGACGATACAGCGGTACTTATGTCACACAAACAGCCAAAGGAACACGCAAAGCATCTGCAAGCATACCTCAACGTCATCTCCGAATGGGCAAACAAATGGCGCATGACCTTCAATGTTAAAAAATGCGCCCACGTCTCCTTCTTTTCTGGACAAAATATGACCCAAACCAACCAGACGAAACTCCTCCTCAATGGACAGATCATACCTCAGGCTAACAAATACAAATACCTTGGGGTCACATTGGATAGGAAAATAAATATGAGCCTTCACATTTCCCTCCTTTGCATAAGGCTGAGGGCTAGGGCAAAGAGTCTTGAGTGGCTAATTGGTCCGCACAGCCCCCTACCCAAACCCACCAAGGCTACGCTGATTAAGCAGCTTATTATCCCCATCTGGCAACATGCCATCCCGGTCTGGGCATCGCTGGCCTCAGATTCGGCAGTGATGAAGGTCCAATCTGCCACAAACGCCATTATAAGACGATCACTGGAAGCGGGTAGGCACACCACTAATAAGGTCCTAGCCAGCACCTTCAACATTAAAACACTTGAGGAGATTTATGGAGCACAAAGTGCTAGACTCGCTAACGCCCTATTAATGCATATAAATCCGGCAGCGCAACACCTTGGCCTTAGTTACCCCCGTCAGCACAAAAAAACAAAGACCCAGACTATCCAAACAAGTCCTGGATCATTACAATGACAATGGCAACGGACAAAACACGCGAGTCCCACCGAAATCCTGCACTATCCCGACTCTCCTTAGGCTTGAGATAAAGAAGGAGAACGAAGGCTCCAACAGTGATGTATCCAGGACCAAATACGTGCACCCAAACCTTTCCAGCAAAGGGATTGACCGCCTAGGTGAGAGGGCTATAAACTGGACTAGGAGATCTTTCATACATGGGGAAATTTCCCGCGAAAGGGCTGCTAGGATGGTACGAGGCCAACCCCTATCTATCAGGCGACTTGTCCTACCAGACAAAATAATCCTAACAGGGGAAAAATACTTCCCACCACCTGTCATCGACCTGCTAAACAGCGAAGGATCCTCCTCCGAACCCCATGACTGATCACAATTTTTCTCCCTGGGGACCTAACGCTAGCCCCTCCGGGACTGCCTCTCCAAAACACAAACCGATGCAGCTTAACCCGTGACTACTCACTGGCTCCTCCGTAGAAACTCCTCCCATATTCCAGCATCGGCGATGATTGTATGGTGTGTGTGTGTGGGTGTGTGGGTGTGTGGGTGTGTTCCAACGCTGCCTCAAATCTCCCGGCAACGATGCATTTTAATAGAGGGGGCGATCAAAATTGTCAGACACAGAAACAAGATCGCACAGCCACTGCTCCTGCTTGAGGAATATATATTACAAATTTGTCTGACTGCCAGTCTCAGGACATCATACTCACCTGTGCCTTCTCTCCTCTGGCTACAAAATGAGATATTTCTGGAATCGGCCACCCACAGTTCGCTCGGCCATCCACTACCAAACTTGACGATGTTCCATGTCCTAGAGCGTCGGCAACCTGAAACGAGAAAAGAAGATACAAAAATCTTACAAGGGGTTCTACATCAAAGTGCTATTGGAACTCATCTTATTATATCTCCTCCTTCAAAGCTCCTGTCCAATGATGACCTTCCTCCTGCTTCTCTTGCTCCAAATGATCCTAACCACGAGCGCCCATTCTTGCTGGACATTGTTCCTGGAAAGAAAAGAGAAAAATAAAATTAATCCTGACGCCGCTAAAACCAAACAAAATTTAGCCTACTTACCTTTTCTTTGACCCTTCACGAACGTGCAAAACCTGGAGGAATATAGGGCAAATTGAAATAAGACCCTGGATCATGGGAAAACACATATATATATTTACCTGGAAATTGCCATCCCACGCTGCCGACACCGAGGAACTGAAATGATGGAAAATTGAAATTAATACGCTCCAAATATCCCCTTCTGAAGGGAATTGATGCCTGAGAAGCTATTGCACTTCCAAAGGATGGCACCTGCTCCAGGATCATCTGCTTACCTGTCTGCTCAATGTCGTCCCAAATTGCTGTCTTTTAATCTTGTCTTGAAGTCCTCATTGTTTACATGTTTTCAATGTTTACATAATCATCCGTCTTCTTCTTAATACTGCATTCCATGTTTTTGATCCAAAAATTTCCTATTAACGACGCTGACTGCCGACTTACCAACTATCTGTGATACTCACCTGTGATAACCCTTATCCACTTGACGACCTCCACTGGATTCACCTGCAAACGTACCTGATTAGCTTAAGGAAAAACACCGACAATTGGAAGACTAATAAGAAGAAGAAACCATAACAAAACTTACCCTCAAAGACGACACGACCCGATGCACCAGAAAGACGACGCCCTTGAACACGCCAACCGGCAAAATCCCCTGTCCC